>NC_022024.1:4468835-4479843 GCF_000317375.1 Microtus ochrogaster
ACACACACACACACACACACACACACACTGCTCTTCCTCGTCCCTGGTGCCTCTGCAGCTCAGAAGACTAACCATCTTGGTGCAGTGAAGAGATTCACTCTCTTCTTTCTGCCGTTTACAATGAGACCCAGCTGAGCGTTCTCCGTGCCTCTTCTCCCAATGAAGCGGCTATCCCTAACCTTTATCCCGGAAGAGCGTAGAAAACAAAGGAGAAAGGACTGCCCAGGAAACAGTTCATGGGTTTGAAGATGGAATACTTTGAAAGGTCCATTTATTTTGACAGGGCAGGAAGAATAACTAATGTATAAACAGTAGGACAGAGCTACAGGAAGCCTTGAAGAAAGGCCCTTTCTCTTCCATGGCCTACCAGGTTTCTCATTGGTTGAACCCACCCCGCTCAAGCCAGCAGACTAGAGGTGAACATGCCTGGCCCAAAGGCAAGGCTGGGGCCAATGGGAAGCAGCCAGCATGCTTGTCACTTCCTTCCTCCTCTGCATACATACCCAAGAGTCTTACAGCTTCTGCCCAGAAATCGGTGACTTGCAAATGGGCAGATGGTAGCCTCTTGTCCCTTTCTAGATCCTAACCATATTGAGCGATGGCCAGCAGAGGTGATGGCTTTTTTCTGCTCTCGTGGAGACTGGGCCTCCAGCTCACACTCACTTCTTGTCTTTACTTCCCACTCCCAGTCCGTTAAAGTGAGTTGGCTCCCCTAACCTTCAGCACGAAGAAGTGACCGAGTGACAGTCCAGGCCACAGCCCACCCCTCCTCCTGGCCTGGGTCTCCTGAGGAGGGGTCACCTTCCAGATGACCTCAGGTTTAGAAGTTTGCTCCTTGTCAGTGTCCGATAGCTTTAGCTCAGATCATCCTTATTCAAAACTGTGACTCCTCCCAAGCGTCTTGTCTATCTTTCTAAAAACAATCTGCTTTGGGAGCCAGACTCCTTTATAGCCACCCTAGCCTTGCCGGTCTTATGTGTCCCAGAAACTTCCTGCTCAGGGGCCTGCCAGGTCCCAGTGTTTATCTTCTGAGCTTTGGCCATTTTACCATGGGTACCATTTATGCTCTCCACATGCATAAATACATTGGACTACATGACATCCAGAATTTATGGCTTGCTAAAGGCTAACCTAGAGGAGTGACACTTTCAGAAAACAAAGTCATGCTACTTTAGCCAGTCTTTGTGACATTTCTTATAGCTCTGTGACATCTTTCTTAGAGCCTATTGTTAAATTTTTAATTTAACCAAGGCCCTGTTTTCCTAAGTGCCCATAAAAATATGTTTTATATTTAGTTCTAATTTTAAAAGCCTAATAAATACTCATTTTCTTAACTAAGTTGTGATGCACAGAATAAAAATTATCCTGCAACCCAGGAAGCTTAAATTGTATTTGTGGAACTCAGACCCCAGTGTCCAGATACAAAGTTGGGTTTTTACAGCTAATTGGTCTGGTTTGGTATCCACATGTGGACTATAATTCATAGAGAAGCCTAGGACAGTGGGAACTGGTATTTTATTAAGCTCACCAAAGGATCATTTATGGAGCACTTACGATGTTACTTGCAGCTCTTTCATGAATGATAGATACGGATGTCATCTTCGACCATCCTCCCCTACTTTACATACTGATGATGTATTGTGAGCTTTTCAGTTTAAAAACATGGTCTTCTTCGGAACTGGGTAAGCATCTTCATATCTATGAAACTGTAAGTTATGACCCATCAACAAGCAGTCAGGAATCCAAGACTCAACAAAAAAAAAAAATGATTAAAGCTGACAGAAAATTCTGGCAACACAGCCTTGATTAATTAAGTGCTAATTTTTTCATTGTTAGATAATAACTGTCATGTGTTTATACTTTAAGTCTTGACAGTTTTTAGGGTGAAAATAAATCTTCATTGTGCATTCGCTACCCTGTAATTACTTACAGAGTAGGCAGGAGAAAAGCATTGCTTTGATTGAGGAGCTGCCCGTGGTCAAGGACTGCTTTCTGGGCTCCTTATCTGTGTGTCATCTGATTTACCAGCCGGCCCTGTGTTTGCTCCGGGGCTGTCTTCAGGAAACGCTGCTGGTTGCGTCTGTGGTTTACCAGTGTTTGACTCCATAGCCGGCCTCTATGTACAGCGGTGAGTGATTCATCCACGGAGGCCTGGTCCACAGAGAAGACCAACTTCCTTCTCTTGTTAGCTGAGCTCACTAGAAAGATGCAGCGACTGCAGGGTACTCCTTCGCTTTACTTCTCCCAGGCAAAGGTCATCAGCTCAACACCTGGGGATCTTAAGGAGCTAGCAGGGAAGCAGATGGTGGGTGGGTTTCTCCCTTTAAGCAAAAATGAGCCCAGAGCGTGGAAATGTCATGCGAAGCATTATGCAGGCTGTTACCCATTGTGTTTGAGTCATCAGCTCCTCGGGGTCGGGCTGTTCTTCAGTTTGGGAGGGTGCTGTGTCTCCATCTTAGAAGATGATATTATTCTGTTTCTAGAGAGCTCAGGCACTGGGGAAGCAGAGCCATGACTGCTTACTTCAAACAATGTCTCAAGGTTTGGCAACTGAGACTAAGCGAGCTCATTGAGATTAAAGAAAGGCATTTAAGAATCATTAACGTCTTGATTTCCACGCTTGCAAGAATTGTAGTAGCGGCATCAGCGGGGCAGCTAAGCAAGCACTAGGCACTTGCTTAATACTAGAACAAGGTCGTGTTTAATTCTGTCAATAAGAGAGTGAAAAGTCGGAATTGTTCATGTCAGAGACATGCAGTTTATCAGAAGCATTTTTCCCAAGGTCCCCAGCTACTGAAGAGTAGAGTTTCCCTAACACCCGAGATTGGAGTAAAAGAACCAGGTTGTCAGGGACGACACCCATCTATCCGCCCACGCTCAGACTCGTTTTACCATCTCTAATACAAGAATTATTAGTTAACATTTCTACTCCCTATTTATTTGTACATGAAATACTGATAAATTTCACAATCAGCGGCATCTCAGAGTTTACCCAGAATGGATTATGGGTATAAGTGAGTGCATAGCTACATTTAGAAGCTGGGTAGGTTTAGACTGAGTCTATGTAGCCCAGGCTTGCCTTAATCTCTTCATTCTGGGTGCTGGGATTATAATACTCATGCATTACCATCCCTAGCTCTTAGAGACTGATGTAAATAGGTCACATTTGTCTTACTTTTTTCTTTTACTGTGAAAAAAAACACCATGACCAAGGCAACTTCTTAAAGAGTTTATTTGGGAGGTTTTTGCAGAATTAGAGTCCTTGGCTGTCATGACAGGAAGTATGGCATCAGGCAAGCATGATACTGATCCATAACTAGGAGGCAGAGACAGGAAATTAATATTGATGTAAGTCTTGAAAATGCCAAGCCTGACCCAGTGACACGCCTCTTTCAACAAGGCTACGCCTCCTAATCCTTCCCAAACAGTTCCACCAACTGGGCACAAATTTTCAAATAGATGAGGATGGGGAAGGGGGATTCTCATTCAAATCACCCCAGCAGCCATCAAGCAAATACCTTTGAGTGACCCAATCTGTTCCTTTATAATGTATATATGCCTGCAGGCCAGAAGAGGGCACCAGACCTCATTACAGATGGTTGTGAGCCACCATGTGGTTGCTGGGAATTGAACTCAGGACCTTTGGAAGAGCAGGCAATGCTCTTAACCTCTGAGCCATCTCTCCAGCCCCCTCCTTTATAATGTAGAAAAGATACTTTTCAAAGAGAGAACAGTCAGCTTTCTAAAAGTCACAGAGTTTTGAGATCATTTTAAATGTTGTGTTTTCATTGTAAAGATAGTCTGTTGCAAATAACCTAAGCTGCCCCTCGACCCGCAATGTGACCATTATAACATTAGTCCTATAAAATCAGACTTTCATTCAGCTATGTTTATGACTTCTTTAAAATGAGTGTCTCCAGGACCTTGAAAGTGACCCCCAAGATTCCTAAGAATATGAGCTTACATGCTTGAAATTCTCCTGGAAAAGATGAAGAGGTCAAGGGAGTATTCACTAATTAGCACCATGCAAGAGTGAGCAACCATTGAACCGGCTATATCCAACCTTCTGACCTTGGCAGGTGATGTGTTGTTTTGAGAACAACACAATTTAAAAAAAAAAAAAGTCATATGCAAAAAAAAAAAGTCTCACAGGGTTTTAAGTAAGTGTGCTTGTGTGTTGGCAGCGTCCGTTGCTCCCCACACTGGGTGCTGTCCAAGGGGTTTCGTTTGGGTGCATCATTCTAGCTGCAGCCTGCAAGTCTGGCCAGGATGCTGTACTTGTAGTTTTTCTTTCACTCCTTTGCAGTGTGCAGGATTTTCCCATTTCACTGAAAGCTGCTAGGTCAGAGGTGAATTCCTATAGCAAGTCTGAACTTTCTTGAGGATAGGAGCTGGATATTAAACAAGACTTACATTTCTAAATTCAAAACCAATTACACATCTGTGTGTCTACTCTCACAGGCCTCTCCCCTCTGCTGATGGAAAGATAATGGAACATTACGTAACTGCCTCCAGGGCCTTGGGTACCATAAAGAACCGCTCACTCCTTTTTTTTATGTGCCTGCAGTTTCACCAGCAGCCACACAGCCCCTCCACAGAATGCCTTGTTGCTCATAAGTGCTTGTCTGTCCATGCCTGCCAGTGAGCTTCCCCTTTGATAGGAGCCTTTCTCTGAGTCCAGAAATACACTTGATCTGCTTCCACTGGCTGCTTTAAGTCTCCTATACCTCTCATTTTATTTGACATATACCAAAAAAAAAAAAAAACCAAGGTTAAGCACCATTTTCCACTGTGGAAGTTAAACATGCTGTTTCTGCCTCTTTTATCTCTTCGGTGTATCCCAAGTCCTCTAGAAGGGATTAGGCAGAAGAAGTGATATAATCAGATGATCACAAATACACACAGAGAGGCAGACCTTCTCTTTTCCTGTCACAGCCCTTCCGACCACACAAAGGACTCCTGGAGGTAGATGCTCCCTTTCCTCAACCTGTGGCTCCCAAGCCAGCAGCAGGACCTGGGAATATGTGTGGAATACCTGTTCTAGCCACGTCATAGGCTTCCTGCATCAGAAGCCTCAAGGCGGGCAGCCAGCAATCTTGTGTTGGAGCAAGTCCTCCACGGAACATGGACGTGTGCTGGTCGAGGTTAAGAGTCAGAACTCATGTGGCTGGGGCATGGTTGGACCAACACTGTAATCCCAGCATTTGGGAGGCTGAGGCAGAAAGAGCATGTGTTCAAGAATCGCGTGGGAAGCAGACGAGACTGTTTGAGGAGAAAAATGAACCACTACTCTATAGTCTACTCAGGGCCTCTGAGGGGGTGAGGAAGGGGCCGCTTTGTCCTCAGGGTTACAGAATGATGGCTCCTCCTGGCTAAGGGAGAGGCGTGCAATATGGCAGGCACATGCAGCTGTGTAACACATGAGGAGAGCTGCTTCCTCTTTTCCCGCTTTCCCGCCTGGGTGCTGCTACCTGAGGTGCAAGGGCCAGCCCACATCTGTTGTCGGTTGTTTTTACTCCTTACTCTTTTGGGGGCCTGCCCCCCCAACTCCCAAATAAATCACACAGAAACTGACTTATTCTTGCTTATGAATACCCGGCCTAAGCTTGGCTTGTTTCGA
Organism: Microtus ochrogaster; assembly: GCF_000317375.1. Classification (NCBI taxonomy): domain Eukaryota; kingdom Metazoa; phylum Chordata; class Mammalia; order Rodentia; family Cricetidae; genus Microtus; species Microtus ochrogaster. The sequence continues at coordinate 4,474,456 of NC_022024.1, forward strand.
GCCAGCTTTTCTTAAATAATCCTGTCTACTTTTTGCCTCTGGGGTTTTGCCTTTCTCTCGTCTATATACCTTACTTCTTATTCCATGGCAGGCTGTGTAGCTGGGTGGCTGGCCCCTGATGTCCTCTCTCCTTCTTTTCTTGCTCCCTGATCCTTCCCTCCCAAGTTTCCCCTCCTATTTATTCTCTCTACCTGCCAGCCCCGCCTATCCTTTCTCCTGCCTTACTATTGGTCATTCAGCTCTTTATTAGACCAATCAGGTGTTTTAGACAGGCAAAGTAACACAGCTTCACAGAGTTAAACAAATGCAACATAAAAGAATTCAACCCATCTTTGCATCATTAAAACAAATGTTCTGCCAGGTGGTGGTGGGCCCACACCTTTAGTCCCAGCACTCGGGAGGCAGAGGCAGGTGGATCTCTGTGAGTCAAGGCCAGCCTGGTCTGCAAGGGCTAGTTCCAGGACAGGCTCCAAAGCTACAGAGAAACCCTGTTTTGGGGGGAAAAATGTTCCACAGCATAAACAAATGTGACACATCTTAAAATAATATTCCACAATGCACATCTCCACCCTGTGACTTGGGGTCTCTTTGCAACAGACTGATATTCTAGAGCATAGGTTCAGTCATCCAGACGTAGAATTAGAATGAAAAAGCCTCATATGACACAGCTCACCTGTCAGCCACGGTGCCCTAAGCTGGAGTGAGCTGAGAAACCACTATTGTGGCCTGGGCTCCAGCTTCCAACCGAGCTATGATTTCAATAGCTTCCCTTTCTTCTTAACCTGCTGGGAGGCTAAGCTGGGAAGACTCATGGTATTTGCAGAAAAGGAGTATTTGCATGTCAAAGTGTTAGCATGGGGTTATCGAGGTGAGGTGAGCGACCATTTCTATCCCTGGCTCCCAGGGATGGCAGATTAGAGCCAAAGGAGAATTTTATTATAGCAAAGGATCACGAGGTTCTATTTTTGGGTCATGCCAGGCCACACCAAGATTAAGGCTAACTAACAAGAGTCTAAAGGGCAGCAGCACCGGAGAGGGTTGGTTTAATATAACAAGGTGAAGCATAACCCTAGTCAAGGTAATATGTAACTTCTTCTACCGTCAAGAAGTGGGGGCAAAAGAATGGGGGAGGAAGAGGCCACTTCTAGTGCCTCACTTGGAGATGTCTTTGAGCAGACAGTGAACTCTGTTTGGTCAATGTTGTGGTACAGACACCAGAACCCAGGGCAGTCATGGACTTTCTCAGTCTGTAGAAGTAAGGTACAAACATCACTGCTGTTGATCTATCAGGTAGGCTAAGGATGGAAATAATAGACACCAAACCTCATTGACTTAAAAATCTAGTGGCCTTGGCCTGGCAGAGATCTGGGACCCTGGGGTGAAAAAGACTGCACGTTAGCATTTGACTTCCGGGGGTTTGGGAAGCATGTCCACCCCGCCAGGCTGAAGAGAACGAGAGTCCAGAGGGCCTTTCAAGGAAGTCTGGAAGAGGCTCACAACCCTTCAGTGTGCACGGTGTGTTGGCTAGAATCTAGTCCCATGCTTATACTGACAAGGTTGATGGGAAGTATTGCCTGAATTGTGTACTCAGGCCCCAGAGCAGGGGTTCTCAACCCATGGGTCATGACTCCTTTGGGAATCGAACAACCCTTTCATAGGGGTCGCATATCAGATATTCCCATTACTATTCATAACAGTAGCAAAATTACAGTTATGAAATAGCAACAAGAATGATTTTATAGTTGAGGGTCACCACAACATGAGGAACTATATGAGAGGGTTGCAGCATTAGGGAGGTTGAGGACCACTGCCTATGGAGCTGACTTGAGTGAACAGTTAGCCGGGCGGTGGTGGCGCACGCCTTTAATCCCAGCACTCGGGAGGCAGAGGCAGGCGGATCTCTGTGAGTTCGAGACCAGCCTGGTCTACAAGAGCTAGTTCCAGGACAGGAACCAAAAGCTACGAAGAAACCCTGTCTCAAAAATTAAAAAAAAAAAAAGAGTGGAGAGTTAGTAATGTGGACCACGGATGAGTATTGAGGAGGGAAGCATGTGAAGTTCAGTTAGTCATACTGGTGCCTCTGTTCAGTTGTCATTCGTCCTCTTCCTTTGTTCCGATGCAGCCATAATTTGGGTAGCGCTTTCTAAAGCCCAAGTGCCAGCTCCCTCTTTTGCTGCTTTAACTTCATCACTGTTGATTATAGAAAAGATGTGAGACCAGCTTCAAATGGTCAAGGTGGTGAAGGGAACGCTGAGTTACGCCGAGCGCCTTTACCTTGGAGAATCCTCCAGTAAACAGCATGCCAAACATCTGTAGAGGAAATTCCCTGGAGAATGCAATGTCTCCTTTATACCAAAGACTGCAGTCTCCAGGCAGGGCGTGACTGTGTGGGGGGACCTTGACTTCCTTTGTTCTCGGATACGTCTGTCATCGCGAGATCAGAGAGCTGTTCTGTTTAATAGTTTAGTCTCCTGTCTACTCTCACACTAAGTTTTGATATTTTTTTTTCTTGGTTTTTCGAGACAGGGTTTCTCTGTAGCTTTGGAGCCTGTCCTGGAACTCCCTTTGTAGACCAGGCTGGCCTCGAACTCACAGAGATCCACCTGCCTCTGCCTCCCGAGTGCTGGGATTATAGGCGTGCGCCACCACTGCCCGGCAAGTTTTGATATTTTTTAATGAGCTCGTTTCTTCTTTCTGGTGTCAGCTTTAGTAGAGTAGAAAGAGCTGCAAGGAATGGATCCTTTATTAATATTCTGAACTCCATATAGAGTTTCCTTGTAATAACCCAGGATGGATTGCACTGGAAAGATGGCTCAGATATGAAAGTGCTGAGTCATGATGACCTGAATCCGGTTCTCCTGAACCCACATAGAAGCCAGGAGGGGTTAGCACGTGCCTGTAATCACGGCACTGGGGAGGAAGTAATAGGGAGACCTTTGCGACATTCTGGCTAGAGATCTAACTGAATTGGTGAACTCCACGTTAAATGAGAGACAGAGACGCTGTCTCACAAACTGGAGAGCTACTGAGAAAGTCACTCAGCATTAACTTTTAGCCTTCATTGGACATGTGTACACACACAAAATGAATATGTACACACACAACCACTTGTACAATTCTTTGTGCATTTATTAGGAGCCTCTACATGAAGATCAGACATAAGCAACATTCAACAAATACTCACAAGCCAGGCACCTGCCAGGCTCTGTGCTGGGGAACCTCTGTGTGTGACAGAGGCACACTGGATTGTCTTCCTGCGCCGACAGCACAGGATGCGGGCAAGCATCCATTTGTGATACTGCAGTAAGCAAATGCAGGTACTCCCTGGGCTTTAATGAAAGGAGGCTGCTTTGGGATTACACATGTTTGTCATTTTCTTCGTTGCCTCTAGTGATGGGTGTCACACTGTGGACTGCTGCCAAGGTCAGAACCCACTGTGACAAGCCCTGCTCCTGGTCCTCTTTGCTACATTATTCTGCAGTGTCATTGTGGTTATGAAGAGCGCTTGCAAGCTAGGTTGGCATTTTGGGTCATCTCGTGCTACAGATGCTTCCGTGAAACCATACTTATTTTTGTAAATGTAGCTTTTGTTCATATGTCAGCAGCAGGAAGTAGCATGTGGAGGCCTCCAATGGTTCGTGATAAGGTTTCTGATATCTGCTGAACTGTCCTTCCTGGTTGCCGTGTATGGTTTTCAGATGGTTGGTTGCTCTAGGAATTTATCTGGAGACCCTTCAACCTTGTCATTCTTAACAGAAGGAAGCTACCAAACTCCAGCAAATGTGGATTGGGTGTTAGTAGCTAGTGGGTAGGAAGAAAGTCTGCACACAAACTTGTGTGGGGGGTATAAAGTGAAGTCAAATAGAAAAGTCCAGAAACCATCCTGTCTCACTGAGGTGGAAGGCGCCAGTTTCTACCCCTTAGAATGCCACACAGGTTGGAGATAATACTCATAAACCCCAGGAAAATGGCCCATGCTTTAATTCCTTCACTCATTTACCAGATACAGATCGGCCGCTGTGAATTGTCTTTGGCATAGGCAGGAGGACATGGCCATGATCCAAGCAAGCCCAAGCTCTTACAGGTCTGGAATAGGGATAAGCACAGCAGTAAAAGGCTGGGTATACGGGATCACGGAGATTTCTAAAGGGAAGGGTCAGACAAAGGACTAACTATGCAGGGATTTTGGTGTGGGTTGCAGCTTCACGTGGGGCTATAGGAAAGGCATACCCCAGGAGGAGATGCTGTGGGTTGCAGCTTCACGTGGGGCTGGAGGAAAGGTATACCCCAGGAGGATATGGAGCTCAGAGTAGGACTGAAGGAAGACACCAACCAGACCTAGCATCCGGGATAAAAGCAGGTAACCAGAGAGAAGTGGACCAGTTAAGACATATGAGCTAATGAATTAATTCCATTCCAAATGTGCTTACATGCCTATGACATATAGCCTGGAAACTACAGATCTGAGTAATAATGATCTCAGAACCCTGCCCTTGTGGAGTTTACATCATCATGTGGGAAAGGAAGGCATAATAAATAAAATAAGGAAGGCATGGAACACATAAAATCATCTAATCGTTATACGCTAACTGGATGTATTTGAAGTGCTCATTCCAAGCACCTTCCTGTATGGTAAACGCCTAGTAAATCATAGTTATGAGTGGTGGTTATCAGTATACTTTCTTCTTTTGCATCTACTATAAATAGAAAAGTTTGCCTCTTTAATGTGTCTTAGTTTGCAATAAATGGGTGATGTGAGGTCACATAAATTTTGCGTGGTAGAAGAAAGGGCTTGAAGTGGCAGGGCTCCATGAACTCCCGAGCTGCTGTAAAGTATCTATTAGGGACTTTTCAGATTGCCTTTGCAGCTGCTGTGGGCTCCAGTGTAGAGTATCACTCAGCCAGTGTCATTGCCAAATATTAGTGCTGGACCCGAGAACTCTGTTCTTACACTCTCGGATCTGGGCAGCTTCCTGAACTCAAGTTAGACCACACCAGTGTGCATGTAACTGGCACACACATCTCTAGATAGTTTACCCTGCTAATTTATGCTATGGAGCATGTTGTACATACTGCAATATTCTTTCAAATTCTTGGATTTTGTGACTATTTTTTAAATCCAATGTCTGACGCTAAGTAACACAGAAAGTATTTTTTCTGCAAGGCGCTTTGACCCAGACACATTTCCTTCTCCCTCACCACCAGGCCTTTGGCAGTCACAATGTTGGGTTTTTTTGTGCTTAATGTTTTGTTTTGTTTTGTTTTGTTTTGTTTTGTTTTGTTTTGTTTGGGGCTGGTATTGGTTTCTTTATCTTGAAAGACTTAGCTGTGCGGTCACGGTCACTAATTCCTAGGGAATTCCGTGGAGGAGCTGTTCTGTTCATAGGA
>NC_022024.1:4480300-4490323 GCF_000317375.1 Microtus ochrogaster
GTTCATAGGAGCCCAGAGCTCACACGTGAGGAAGAGTTCATAGGAGCCCAGAGCTCACACTCATAGGAGCCCAGAGCTCACACTCATAGGAGCCCAGAGCCCCCCAACCCTCTTTTTTTGTGCTGTGCTTCATCGCTTGGCTCTTGCTAGAATCTTTCCTTGTCTCTTGCAATGGCATTATCAGCACAAAAGAATGTGCAGAGCAGTGACACCACACATGCACACACGCACGCACACACACGCAAACACACACGCGCACACACATGCACACACACTCACAAACATACACCCGGGCCCAGGCTACCAGGCCTGCCTGCAAAGATTGGATTCACCCAGTTGATTTTCACAGAGGTTCTCCCTGTTCACTCTTCATGGGATTTCTTGCTTTTCTGTGCCCAGGTGTTTGTGTAGCTAGCTTCTGCTTTAGTTTATGTTAGTTTTGGGTGGTTTGTTTTTGTTTTTGTTTGTTTGTTTGTCTACTTTTCTGCCTTCCTCAGTTATGTTCTTCATGATTCTGAGCAGTCAGGTCAAATGCCATCCATATGCCAAGGTTCCTTTCCCAAATGTATATTTGAGCCCTCGGGTGAAATAGCTGCTAGACTGTCACACACTTCCTGAACTCTATGTGAATGGGTCCTCACAGCCGAGACTCAGTGTAGCAATGGACGAGATCACTCTGGTGAAGCGGGTACATGGTCTCTGGCCTCAGACACTGCATGCCCAACATCTCTGTGCCTTCTTTATTAGTAAATAAAGTAATAGAAATAAGTTAGCAGTAAATAAAGATAATAGAGACCTTCTCTAGGATAGGACATCTGAACGATTTGCTCCAGGACAGCCATCTTTGCAGTCACAGCCACCAGTAATCTTCCTCTGCACCTCCTTCAGCCACAGATCCTGATCCTCAGAGCCTCTCAGAAGTGATGCTGTCACGCCAGGAAGCCCTCGCGCGGTACCTTCTGCTAGGCCACGGTCTTGGCAGCGGAGATGTCACTGTGTTAAGCCAGTGTTAATTACTGTTTCTCTACAGCCCCCCAGGCAGTCTCCAGGACCAGCCCGCATTTATTGCTCCGGGATCTTTCAGGCTCACCACACTGAGAATGTCCGGCAGTACCTGGCGGAGAGAAATTAAGCTCATGGTTTTTCTAGCATATCTGTGCAGTGTGAGTGCATGGAGACTGAGCTTGTGCAGAATGTGTCCCAGGGTGAGGCAAAGAGAACTTGGACCAAAGTCTTGAGAAGCCAGACAGACTCCATCCCTTCTTTCCCTTCACATCAGGTGTCTCGTAGGCTCCACACCCTGCTGTGTTCCGTTTCAGGGACATGAGGACATCTTCCACTAGTGTGACTGGTCTCGGCCCCTCTGAAACAGTCTGCCCATCATGTCTGATCCCACTTACCTTTGTCTACCCCTCCCAGCTTCTTCACCGTTGCCTCCCTGACCTCCCTCAGCTCTCTCTCAAATGACCTCTCTACTTTCCCCTAGCTGATTCCCTCTGTATGCAGGGCTCTCCATCCATGCCTGCAATCCCCAGCTAAATTCCTCTCAGGACAGGCCCCAATGTGCTTTTCCCATCAGTCCCTGTAATCCAGTTTGCTTCCTCACCTCAGCTCCCAGGGTGTACAGTGAAGCTGACTAGCTGTTCTCCAACTGCTTTTACTTTCCTTCCTCCCGGGCATAAAAACCACCTTCCACAACCCTGTAGATACTTAGCATGTGACCACATGGCAATGTTGCAGCCAGAGGAGGTGAGCAAAGGAAACCATAAAACCTTTTACACACCATGATTCAAAGTGTGTGTGTGTGTGTGTGTGTGTGTGTGTGTGTGTGTGTGTGTGTGTCACACACCAAATGATATGTTCAGTACCAATCCCCAGTATCCGTGAATCTGGGCCTCTTTTGGAAATGGGATCTTTGCAAAACCAGTTTAGGTCAAATTGGTCTTAGGCCTGCCCTAAATCCAGTAGCTGTCATCTGAGTACAATGGCCATGGAAGAGACGCAAGGGAGGAACTGAGGAACACGGAGGTGTGCCAGCAGCTGCCGTAAACTGAGAGAAGCAGAGAAGGTGCTTCCCTGGAGCCCTCAGAGACCCATGGCTCTGCTGACCCGATTCTAGCCATCTAGTCTCCAGAACCAGGAGGAACGCCATGCCACTGATCTAACCACTGGGTTTCTGATGATACGTAACACCACCCCCAGGAATCTGCAACATGTATTGCCCTCCTCCTTGCCCCTCTGCAACTAGAACCTGACAAACCACGGTGGTCTAAATATATTTGCTGATGTAGGCGAAACGCCTGGCAGCTTCTCCTCTACCCTATGTGGAACAGAGCTTCCCACAGTGCCCTGAGCAAAAAGGACATTAAATCCTTCCAGGAAGTAGACACCCTGTGTTAAGTCATTGGGACTTTTAGGATTTAACTATCCCAGCTACAAATGCTCTTAACTTAAATACTACTTAAGAGCCCTAAGGGTAACTACTCTTAATACACACTCAACTTTTTTTTCTTAGAGGTAAGGTAAGATTGAGACAGTGTCCAACTTCAGGCCAGCCTTGAACTGGTGGTAAACGCCCCTGCCTCAGCCTGGAGCTCTGGGATCATGCCTGCCCAGTGCCCACACCTGCCCAGTGCTCACGCCTGCCCAGTGTAGCCCACGGTTCTTGCTCTTTCTCAGATACTTTCTCTGCATCCTGTCTCTGAGCATCTCATGCAACCTCCTCAACCTCCCAACTGCGTTTCCCCACGGTTCTCACCCCACAATCATTTCCCACTCCATTGTCTCTCTGTAAAACATCAGAAGCCTTCCAGGAGACATGTAGCATAGCTGGACCCTGTCCCACTGCCCCTGCACCTCACCGGCTTCTGCCATGACACCCAGAGCAGCAGCCTTCCTGGTACTGCGATCTTGCTGCCTTTGAGGATTCCCAAGGATTGTGTTGAATGTGTCAGTGGAGGAAGGACTTCCAGCCCTCACATCCCTTCACGACTTCCCAGACCTGTGCCTGCCATGAGCCTCTGCTGGGGCTTACTGCGGGAGCTGTCATCCCTAAAGGGGGCTGCAGAAGCCTTAGTTCATTCTGCCACAGCCTCTTCCTCCTAGAGTGGCACAGAGCCGCAGAGGCCTGCTCTCTGGTGTGCGTGCTAGGGAAAGGCTGGCAATAGGAGGCGGTGGGGGTTCTCCCATTGGAGACCCTGCCTTGGTCAGCTGCCCCTGGTGTGGAAGCGTTTCTGTGAGCTACTTCTGGAGAATCTCAGGGCGTTGCGGCACATGTTTCTTGCATTAACTTAACTCCTAGCTTCCTACAAACGCTCTAGTTTTGCTTCCCACATAACTTTATCTTTTTATTTTATTGTGTGTGCATTTATATAATGTCATGCTCAGTCCTCCCTGGAACAAAGTAAGGTGTGAATAAATGAGATACCCTGAAAGACTCACACTTGAAATGCTCAGAACTAAAGGAATTTTCCTTCCCCTAGAGCGTGCCACGGTGTTCCAGCACTGTTTTGGGGAATGGCTTTAGTCATTCCTTTTCCATAACACTGTGACCAGACACCTAGCAAAAACAAAACAAACAAACTTGAAGGTTTATTTTGGCTTACAATTTGGAAGGTGGTGGGGAAGACATCGAGGCCGGAGCTTATGGCATGCCTTGTTCACACTGTGGCAGATTGGGAAATAAGAGCATGGGCTGGAACCAGAAGTGTCTATAATCCAGAAGTCCCACCCCCAGCGACTCAAGGCCTCTAGTTAGAGCTCATATCCCCCGAGGTTTCCTCAAACTACTGAAGCAGGCCATCTTGGAGAATGATTTTTGTTTGTTTGTTTTCTGAGATAGGGTTTCTCTGTAGCTTTGGAGTCTGTCCTGGAACTCTCTGTAGACCAGGCTGGCCTCGAACTCACAGAGATCCGCCTGCCTCTGCCTCCCGAGTGCTGGGATTAAAGGCGTGCGCCACCACTGCCAGGCAGCAGGCCATCTTGGGACCAAGTGTTCTGTACCTGAGCCTGTGGGGTACAATGCCACATTCAAACCATAATACTGCCCAAACGAAAGACATAGGGTAATGTAACAATGTCGCTCTTTCCTCCCCTCCCTTTACCCCTCTCCTCCTCAGCCACGAATCCTGTCAGTGGCCAGTGTATCTTTCCTGGCTGTGTATTTTAGCTTCATCTGAAGCTGCACACGTGGATCACCCCTGAGACCCATCTGGACAGTCCCCATGAGAGATGAAAAACAGTGGCTGCAGAACTATGGCCAGAGTCTTTGGGGAATGGGCGTTAGCAGTCTTCGTCAATGGCTCTCCTTCTCCCGTCACTTCCTATCCTCAGTCCTCATGCAACAACACCAGACCATGCTCTCAAGTCTCCCAGGACTAAACTGCTCTTCCGTCCTTGTCCCTGAAGTGCACTTTGGGGTGTCACCCAGAAAATTCAGCATGAGCATCACTTCTTTCCGATCTTTGCTGCCTCCCCAGTGCCGTCGCAGACAGACCCCCATTCACCCACCAGTACTTCCGTGTGCCAGGTGCTCGGGGCCGGCCTTCTCTGAGTCACTTCTCTGAGCCCCCGGTGTAATTGGGGGCTCTCTTTTTTCTTCCCTAATGGGCACCAACTCATTTGTGGCAGGAGTCAAATCTTGCTTTATATCCCCTCCAAACTCTTCCAAAAGTAGGCTCAGCTCCTCTCAGAACTGCCTGTGACTAGTATTTCTCCTGGAAACGTTTGTGGCAGTGTTTGGTACCATGCCAGGCTTCTCTGTGGTCTTAAGAGAGCTTGGGCAAGCAGGTGCCCTTCGACTTGAGACAACACTACTAAGAAAAGGTGCCCAGCTCCACCTGCAGTCTGTCCTAACATACACTCTGCCATTTAGGCCTCCAAATCCCTCCTGGAATACAACGATGCTTGTGTCGCCTCCATCGCATCCCCTTTGGCCTAGCACCGTCTCTCTACTGAACTTGAACAAATGTTCAGCTCTCCTCCGCTCTGTCTGGCACCAGGCTGGTTTCTACCCTCAACAAGAATAAACCTAGAAAAAAAAAAAGATTAAAAAAGATAAACCCCTGCCCCATACCCTTCAGAATTGGTTGTTGTGCTCATCTGAACTCGATAAAGAACATTCAGAATCCTCCCAACTGGCCCCAGCCCTCCCCTCCAGTCTCCCTCTGCCTGCCCCATCCTTGAGCCAGCACAAGGGTTTGCCCAGCTGCTTGCACGCACTGGTGGTCGCCCTACCGTTCAGCCCCCCTCCACCCCCACACACATGCTTCTGACTGAATAGCACCCCCTTAGGCTTTCTGGGGGCTCCCATACGAACTTTGGCCTCAGCGTTACTGTGTCCTCCTGGATCTCCTTTCTGAAGTTCCTGCCCACCTCACCAGATAGGCGTGTCTCTTCCCTGGGTTCTAGAGAAGTGCCTGGCACCCATTAGCGCTTATGGAGTCTTTGCCACGAGAAAGAAAATGAGGAGAGAAATGACTTAGAAGTCCTAATTTGATGGGTAAAATTGCTGGTGTGACTGGTGCTTCCATTACGCTCAGGGTCACATGGATCTAACTTGAGTCAGTTTTTAATGGTTCAGAATTTCAAATTGCTCTGAAGGTTGAGCCTTCCACATGCACAAAACGTTTCTCCTCAGTGTAGCTTTTGCCCAATGTCTTAGACAGATTTGCTTCCGATTGGTGGCGTGGCTCTGTCTAGCCTCGGCAGCCGTGATCTCCACTCACTAAATTAGGGCATACCTAAATTTGCAGCGATGTTTCCCCTCGGCAATGTAGGACATCAGCCAGGGGAGTTTGGTGTCCCCCGACAATGCCTCTCCACACGCTGGCCCCAGAGTAAGTGGTCTCTCTGGGTATGCGCTCTCTCTTTTCCTTCTGGGTCACGCCCATCTGTTCTAATTTCGCTATTTTTGTCCCTGGTAATTGTCTGAATGGAAATTCACCGGTTCAACATCTCCAGCACTACGGATTAAGACTCCTTAGCTTCGGGGAATACATTCCAAGCTTCCCAGTGGATATCTGAAACCTGGGTCCTAAAGGGCCTTGTATAGTCTTTTTTTCCCCTATACTTCATACCTATGAGAAATGTTAGTTCATACCTTGGGCACACCATAAGATTAACTTAGATGAAATGAATTTTAATAGTATGCTTTCCCATAAACACAATTTAAAACGTTTGAATTGTTTCTGGAATTTCCTCTTTAATATTTTGGAGCTTGACTGACCTCGGGTGTCTGAAATTATATTGAAGGTGGACAGTGGTATTAGATTTTTACAAAGGCTGGTGACAGTGTGTTCACCACGAGCATGAGGCAGAAGCCAGTGCAAGCAAAAGAAAGTAGCAGCCAGGCTGGCGTCCCCAGAGGGAGTACAATGCATCTCTGATGTCCTTCAGCTGTGAGTCCTCTGGAAGTTGTTCCGACTGCTCAGAAACATCTGGGAGAGTGGGTGAGACAGGCGGGTCTACCATGAACAGGGGAGCATGGGAGGATGACTGAAGAACCCTGAGGTAAGGCCGAGCACAGCTTCCCATCCGGCCCAAGCGCTGACCTCCCCTATCCTGGCTTCTTCATCGCGGAAATGAAACATTGGCACTAATGAGATTAAAAAGCCGAAGGATTTCTGTGAAGAAATGTCATTTACCTCCTCTCTGAGTTATGCTCCTCTCATTAATGTTTAATCATCTGTGATAGGGTTTGGAGTCACTGTGGAGATTTTAACTTTCTGTATGTGACAAGTGTTCTCTCTAATTATCCACTGAGAGCAAAGAAACCGGTGGGAAAATGAGCCGAGAACGGGGAGACGTTGTCCCAATTTGTGTTATACTTCCGCCTGCTTTGTCAAGTGCTGAGCAATTAGTCTTACCTTGAAAAGCACACTCAAGGCAGGTGAAGTCAACTGCTGTTCCCAACACTGTCCCTGTTCATGTCACTACCCCACCTCCGTGCAGCCTTCAGTCCTGGATGTTTGTAGTGAGCCGTGCAGCAGGTGGCCGTGTTTTATGGAGGAGGAAGGTTGAGTTTTGTTGAGGTTCAAAGAACCGCCGAAGTCACAGGTGACAAGTAGTAGTGCCAGCTCTCAACCCAGGTCCCACCTGTCTTTCCAGAGTCAGATCCCATCTGGCTGGGATCAGTTTTTTCTACCTAAAAGGACCCGACCTCTTACCTGACCTGGGAGGTGGTATACACTTGAGCCCCCGTAACCCTGCTCCTCATTCCTCCTTGGTGACTTCAGGCACGTTGTTTAAAGACTGACATTACTGTATGTATGCAAAGTAAAGATAATAATTTGTCACCTTGGGTTGCTAGAGAAAAGTTAGATCCATGTTATAGAAGATGTCTTTTTAAAATACAAAACAAAAGCATAAGTTGTTTTGGTTTTGGTTTGCCCTTTTCAGTAAGATGAGCAATTGATTCTGCAAGGGTTTTCAGTTCAAAAGTCTCTCCAGCTTCCAGGCTGGCTTCTCCCCTCCTTGTCATCAGTTTCTTTTTCCTCATCTCTACGTTACAATGTGTCTATTGTTACATATAGCACATACGTATCATTACATAGCATATACACACACCTATGTATTGTTACATACAGCACTGTGATGATTCAGCCACAATATGGCTGTCACTATCGGGTACCAGGGCCATGCACGTGTAGACAAGCCCTCAGGCAGAAGTGCCTAATAGCTCCAGAGGATCTTAAAGGACCCTACGTGACCCACGTGCAGCATGGTTGCATCACCTATGTCTAACACAACTGCATGAACCCTCGCACGCATGCGTGAGCTCCATCATCTGCGTATGACTTGATCATATCATCTGTACGCATGTGATAGGCAGCCCTTAAAAACTGGAGACACCATCTTCAGCTCTCTCTCTCCCTCTCTGTGCACACCAACCTCACCAGGCTCCGAAGCGGGTTTGTTGCATGCTCTCTGTTTCCTTCTCACTAGCGCCAGGTAATTTAAGCACATACACACACATATATATTGTTACATATAGCACATACACACATATGTACTATTATATATAGCAAACACATGTGTATTGTTGCATACAGCAAACATGTATTGTTACATGTACACATATTGTTACATATAGCATGTGTACATATATATTGTTACATATAGCACCTACACACAAATGTACTATTACATATAGCAAACACATATATTGTTACATATAGCAAACATGTATTGTTACATATAATATACACATATTGTTACATGTAGCATGTGTACATATATATAGTTACATATAGCACATACACACACATGTATTGTTACATGTATCCGGTGGAGTAATAAATGTTTCTTTTTTGCCTCTAGCAGAGTCTGCAATTGAATGACAGACCAGGCCTCTGTGCTTCCTGCCTGGTTTTGTGGCTTCCTGAGCATGGGACAGCAGTTTGGCTGAGAGGACCCCAGCAGGTGGTAGGAAGTCTAGTCTGCTGGGTCCCCTGTTGCTTCTTTGGTTCATGCTGACACAGCTTTAGCTCCATAGTACTGAATCCGCTGGGCAAGCATACCTACCAAACGTGACCACAAGACAGAGCCCAACTACCAACCTGTAAAACATCTGACCACCACCCATGATACAAACTCTAGGACTTTGCTGGTGAGCCAGACACTGGAGGGGACCAGCTGGAAATCACTCTGGCATTTTATGGAGTCTAATACAGTGACCAACAGTCACTGGCACATAACTGAGCAGTGAAATCAGGAACTGTGGAGTAGGGTACCAACTGGGTTCACACGGGAGCCTTTGCCTATCTGGGTCTCGGGACCAGTTACAGTATCGAGTCCCAGGAGTGACGTGCCCTGCCAGGAGCCGTACCCATTACTTCATGCCAGCCTGCGGTCATCTTTCATCCCTAAGTTGCAGAGTCCTTGCTTTATCAGTAGCTGTGGCTAACAGGCAGAATATCCACAGATGACGTGGTCTTTGGAGGAGATGACGCTCATCCATCCATCCTTTTCATGGCATCAAGCGTGGCTTCTCAGCAGTGTGTCTCTCCTGACACACAAAATGTCCAGATGCATGAGTGTCTTTAGGAGAGTTCTCCATCCCCTTTCTGGAGACAGTGAGAAGCATGAGCTAGGCACATTCACCTGGTCTTTTCTGGCAGTGGACAGAGATCTCTACCCTAACTGTAGAAACCAAACCAACTTTAGGATAGAAATTCAAGTATTCAGGGGTAGGGGTATTTTTAATTTTAATAAGCTCACATATTTTTATCTTATTTGTGCCGTATTTCTTGCAGAAAATCCAAATAGAAAAAAAAAAAGAAATCTATACTCTCACTCCTTCCCAAATTTCTAGAAAGATTTTGAGGTGTTTCTTTCTAGTCTTTTTTTTCACTCATAAACCCCTCCAAGAAATTGTATTTCATACTGTTTTAAAACTGATTTGTCTCTTCGTCTGTAAATAACAGGTTATATGGGAAAAGAATCGAGCATGTCAGAAAAGACATAAAAATTTCTGTTTACTTGTTCTTGCATAATCGTGATATTCTTAGGATATTCAAAAGATATTCAAAAGCTTTTTTGCTTTTACCAGCTTTTGAGATTTTGGCTGCAATGTTGTTTTTCTACAACTATTTCTGCCCGCTCTGCTGTTGGCTGGTGTCAGATACTCGGTTCGCAAGGCATAGACTTTATTTTCCCTTCTGTGTTCTTTCTAGTCTTCCCTTTGATTGGAAGATCCTGTAACCACTGTGTTTGCTCTGTAGATAAGCTCCAAGTCAATGGACCTCGGTGAAGCTATCTGTGGGCGGGGCTGGCCATATGGATAGGGTCCACGTCTACCTCCTCAGAACTAGTATATGTCTTCTGGGCATTTCTCTCATTTGTGGGAAAAACAATTTTTAAGAGGTAGTCTAAGACATGCCCATACTGTCACTTTGCAGAGAGCAATTTCCTTAGCTGTCAAGTTTCCTGGCTCTGTAAAACCTCTGCCCAATAAGTTACAGAGAGAGAGACAGAGAGAGAGAGAGAGAGAGAGAGAGAGAGAGAGAGAGAGAGAGAGAGAGA
>NC_022024.1:4490423-4493186 GCF_000317375.1 Microtus ochrogaster
AGACAGACAGAGAGACAGACAGAGAGACAGACAGAGAGACAGACAGAGAGACAGACAGAGAGACGAAGACAGACACTGACTTGTCAAGACTTTTCTCCAATGTTTAAAGCTTTAATTAAAATATAGCTAGTATGAAGAATGAGGTAATTTGCAATTATGTAGGCAGAAATATGAAGTATTTGGGGCTTTGACAAAGAGTATGTCCTGAAGACAAGGTCCAGCAAACACTGATTATGTTAACAAGCTGAGTTTGGGGTTAATTCTCAGTAAATATGCATTGTAGCTCATCTTTCAATTCCTTAGATTTGTGAAGACACTTTAGCTACAAATAAACACACAAGCAGTGTAAATACAGAAACACACGTGCCGGGACCCCCCTTTGGTGAGAGTGCTGTGGGCAAAGATGAGTCATGCTCGCACACGCTGCATCTGTGCGATTCGTGTGAACTTTGAGGCCGCCAGACCCCAAGGCAAAAAATAGATACCCTTCAAAGGCTTTACAGCTTCCAAGAGCTGTTCATGTGGAAACCAAATGAAGATGCTGGCTCCCATGACAGAGGCCTCACAGCTACAACAAAGGCTTCTGAGTGACTCCAGCCAAACACAAGGAAAATGTGAACTTTTGTGTTTGAAAGATGTGACTGTAGTTTTGAGGGGGGGGGGCAGACAGACAAAGAGACAGAGACAGAGAGACAGAGACAGAGAGACAGAGAGAGAGAGAGCGCATATATGTATGTGTGGAGGCCAGAGGTCAGTGTTAACTTCCTCAATCACTGCCCACCATATTTTTTTAGACTGACTCTCTTCACTGAATCTTGGGCCCACTTGCCAATTGTCTAGGCTGGCTAGATAGCAAGTCCCAGGAATCCTCCTGTCTCTGTCTCCAGAGCATTGAGCACTTAGATGACAGATGTGGACTGGGGATTCAAACTCGGTTCCTCATGCTTGCATTTTACCAAGCTGAGCCATCCTTTCCCTGTTTGCTTATGGTTTTAAGTTGTTATTTTTGGTGTTGTCAGGGAATGAACCCGGGGCTTTGCATGTGGTAGGTAAGCAGTCTACCACTGAGCTACACCCCCACGCCAGCTATGATTATAATTAGGATCCATCAGGTTATTAGGATTCGGGGGTTTGATTTGTTGTTATTGTTAAGCACTTAGCTCTAAGCACAGCGGTGTAGCCTTCTGAAGGGCGACTCGTCTTTTGCTATACAACAGGTGTCCCCTTGATGCTCCCCTATAATACCCGCTTTCAAATCGCCTGGATCGAGGTTATAAAAATCTGCACATAGAAGCCTCCATCTGCTGTTCTCCTTGGAGGGGGTTTGTGATTAGCTCGGCTCTGCCAGTGGGAATGGGATAATTATGTTCTAAGAGCCTCTTGTTCTGTGGAGTGCTTGACTTTATTGGCTGATGTTAACTAGTCAAAATGTAAATTTTAATAAGCCCATGGAGATTGGTGTACAAAAACACGGGTTTTTGAGGGTCGCGCCTTTCCTGAGTGTGTTCTGGAGCAGTGTTGTGGAGAGGAAGGGCGTCCAGTGATGCAGTCGGGGGGGGGGGGCATCCTTCCAGCTTCAACCTTGCCCCCTAGAGACACACTTGAGATCTGCTCTTGGGTGGCATGCGTGGGCTTGCTTGACTTATTAGCCTGTGTTTTCTTTCAGTGAATTCGCATCTTCATTGATTTTTATTCTCTCTCTTAGTTCTTGTGAAACATATGGGTGTGAGATTATTTTCATTTTATGGCTTGAGGGAAACATGGGAATTTTAAGTAACCCGTTGTGTAGAACTTAAGATTTCTTTCTGAATGTGCTAGTCCACAGTCTAATTCCCATCCTTTCTTGTGTTCAAATGAATGTGTCCAATTATAGTGTGATCGTTCTCACATGGAAGCTGAGCCGGGTACAAGTAAACCTAGCAGGAGCAAGAAGGTTTTTTTTTTCCATCTTATCAAAAGTCAAAATTGATTTTTATTGATAATGTCCTTCTGTCTTGTACTATCCAGACAGGAATAATTCAGATGCACAACCCAGCTTTACCTAACCCTAACCCAGCTTTAACCCTAACCCTAACCCTAACCATGAGGAGGTATGTGGCTTAAGAGGCCAGCCAGCTGTGGCATCTCATAGCCAGACAGGGCCTATAGGTTCCCATGCTACCAAGGTCTTTTTGTAGGACCTCACTCTTGGGGTTTCTGTGTTCTGGCGGTTCCCTCCTTTCCCCACCTCACTTTCTATCTGGATCCATCACAGCCTTAAGTGTTTGTATAAACTCTAGAAGAAATCTGGAAGAAATATTTCTTTCTGTCTTCTTCCTCTCTAGGCCCTTGGAGAGATTTATCTTGACTTTGGTTACATCTTTGCTGACTTCACAGTCACCCAAATCCAGTTCAATGGAATTCTTGTTTAGAAGTCTCAATTTCTTTCTCCCTTTCCTCCCATCTCTGCAGCTCACAAAAGCCATAGCTCCCACAGGTCCTTGTCGGCTTGTTTCTCGGGAGTTTGCCTTTGAAAGGGGTTGGTTAGTGTTGTGTGTTTCTTTTATTTCATTTTGCAGTGCTGAGGATGGGAACAGATCCTCGTGAACGGTAGGCAAACACTCCACCTCTGAGCTACGATGTAGCTGGGTGCTCAAGATTTCAACCCTTTCACTACTGCCGCCTTTCCCCAGCACCATCCAGTTAGTACCCGCTGAGACCTGGTTAGTACCCGCTGAGACCTGGTTAGTACCCACTGAGACCTGGTTAGTACCCACTGAGACC
>NC_022024.1:4494106-4512240 GCF_000317375.1 Microtus ochrogaster
TTAGTACCCACTGAGATCCCGTTAGGAGCCACTGAGACCCAGTTACTGCCCATTGGGACCCAGTTATTATCCACTGAGATCTGGTTAGTAGCCACTGAGGCACAGTTAGTAGCCACTAATACCTTGTTAGTGCCCACTGAGATCTGGTTAGTAGCCACTGAGACCCAGTTAGTGTCCACTGAGACCCGGTTAGTACCCACTGAGACCTGGTTAGTACCCACTGAGACCTGGTTAGTAGCCACTCAGACCCAGTTAGTAGCCATTGAGACCCGGTTAGTGCCCACCGAGACCCAGTTAGTGCCCGCTGAGACCCGGTTAGTACCCACTGAGATCTGGCTACCCACTCTCTTTCCTCCCTTCCTTTTTTCCTTACATTTCCCCATAAGACCCTTTACCTGCCCTGTGCACGTCAGTGTCACCAGGTCAGTTAAGTCTCAATGTCCCCTAGAGTGTGCCCCTTTTTTATAGAAGGGTACACCCTTTTCAGGAATTTGCTTCACATCCTTTATGCATATTTCATAAAATATTCTTCTATTTAAAAAGCCACCTTATTGTTATGCAAGGCATAAATTATTTGCATACAGATTTTAAAATACAATTAAGAAAGAAGACATCACATTCTTGCCACAAAACACGAGAACTCATTCTTCCTCCTGCCATCAAATGGCTCCCGTCATGACCCGCCCCTGGCCAGCTAGTCCCTCCAGGAAAGACCCCTTGTTTCTATCAGGTAGGCTTAACTATGAGTCCCTCACTGCGTGTTCTCTGTTCCAAGCCCTCGTAGATTTCCACACCTGGCACCTCTCAGAACTGAAAGAACCCATTGCCTCACCTCAAAGAGGTGGTCTTCAAACCTTCTTTTTGCTTCCTGAACATCCTCGCTGCAGAGCTGACCACAGTTGTCTGATGCATCTAAATAAAGGCTTTAATTTTGTAAACATTTTCACCGCTTTTAATCTTTGTTTTTAGTTATCCTACTGATTAGTCTTCTTTGCCAACCGAAGATCCTGACCGATTTAGTTGGTTCCTAAAGTTCGAGTCAGTCCTGTGCCTGTAGCCTTGGCTTGCACCGGCGGAAGAATTGGGAATGACAGGACTTGGGTGTCTTCAGGGCCCACACACCACAGTGGCTACAGTTTTTCTCTGACAGCTCGCAAGCCTGTGTTTAATGATCTACACTGACAGTTTTCTCCGACGGGTGTCAGGTTTGCCCTTCATAACTTGTATACACCACTGTCACCAGTATTGAAAACCGGGTGTGGTTAACCTGCCTGTCAACTTTGAAAGTCTCTCTTTCCTGTCTTCCTCTCATTCCCTCCAGCATGGTGACAGCCCCTTTCTGAGGGGTTTGGAGCCCCTGAGAGGTCATCTGAACAAGCGAGAGGACTTAATCTTTTAATTGCAGCATATTTCATCTCTGTAATGTTTTCATCTGTCGTGGTCTTTAGGTTTAACTTCATTTGCTTCCACCCTCATCCTGACAGAAGATAGAAAATAAACTGAGTCTGCATTGTCATTCATGAGCATACACACCTCTACGCTCCAGCACCCAATTAGTCTCTTCTTCAATCACTTCAATTTTCAGATAGGACTGCAGAAGGTCATTTGTGTGGTCCCTGTCGTGTCTGTAAGGACACGTCTGTTCTCGGCTTTACCCTGTGAACATTTTCGTTATGCTGTATCCTTGGCCAGTTTCTCGTTAGAGGCGATGCGGTCTTCAGACAACCCCACGCTAGCGTTCTGAGTGATTGCACATGGGGAAGATATATTGCCTGGAACATATTTCTTCACGTGTAAATGTCAAAGAGTCTCCTGTGCGAGGAGCCTTCCCACTAGGAAAACACTGGGGCAACAACATTCTGCAGAGAGGAGTGGAAACTCAGCCTGGCTTCTGGGAGGTCAAGGAAGGAACCTTGTGAAGCAACCTGTGAAGTTGAGACCTAGAAACATGTAATTTTCAAAAGTATTCTGGGTCTTGCCTGTCAAAACCAAGACTAGAACAGGAAAATACATGGACGGGGTAAGGTAGAGGAACATACGTTATAGATAATAAATTCAGTCCTTAAACCCCAATCCAGGGGCGTGTCAGACTGAGGCAGACTGGGACCTCCCAGTACCTTTTGTCTAAATTAAAATCACATCCAGGGTATAGGACTAGAATTGCCCATTTGCCTCCTTTCTCCTCATCCTGGTGATAGAATTGTCCCAGAGAAATAAGAGACCCACACATGAAATGAGACAGGACAAGAAAACCCCCAAGCTTTGCATCAGCACCGGTGGCATAGATAGCAGGCACATGCGTACCTAAGCCCTCTGACCTGACAACCCCTAAGAGAATAGTCAGAGTGAAGGAAAAAGAAGAAAGAGGAAGGGCAGCCTGGCCTCTCCTGGGCAGCCCCATTCGCAGTCTCAACTCCCATTGTTTCTACTTCCGCATCTCGGAAAAGACAATTCAATCAGAGAGCAGCCTGGCAGAGCCTTTTCCCAGAAGGGAATAATCTTGATCTCTCATCCCATAAGGCTTCAGGAGTAGGAGATAAGGGTCCAGGCAGCGAAACCCACTGTGTAAGCTGTGGCTCAACCAAGGGCATGGAGCCCTGACTCTGACCCACACGTGGGAGGAGGCATGTGTTTCAAGCCCAGAATTTGTTGTTGTTGTTGTTGTTGTTGTTGTTATTGTTTTATTTTTGATTTTGTTTGTTTCTTTTTGAAACTGTCTATCTGTGTAATCCTGGCATCATGGAACTCACTATGTAGATCAGCCTGGCTTCAAACTGACTGAGATCCATCTGCCTCTGCCTCCCAAGTGCTAGGATCAAAGATGTGTGGCACCAAGCCTACCTGGTCAAGTCCATAGTTTTATCTACTGTGTAGACATGATTATTGCCAAATCTTTTTCTAGCCTTGACCTCATTCCTGGGAACTGGCTCCACCTCTCCAACTGTGCACTCGCTAGCCCTTCCACCTGGCTTCAGCCTTGTGCCCTGACTAACACATGTCCCTCTCCAGCCTGGCCAGCCTTCCTTGCACCTGTGGAGCATGGTATCAACTTCCAGCTAAGAATTAACATGTCCTGGGGCCTTTTCTTCTTCACTTCCCACACTGAAAAAAAAAGTTACATATGTGATCTCTTAGGGTTTTTGTTTTCCAGACAGCCACCTGTCTTATTTCTTATTAGGAAATAAGGTTCTTTACTCAAGATCTTTGAGTAAATTGTGTTGTGTGGGTAGCAGGAAAAAGGAGTTTGGTATGGTAACATTTTATATCTGTTAGTTAAAATAGAATTTAAAATTGCAGATATGCTTGGGGAAATACCGAAGACACTGACAGTATTATTAACACTGGTGTGGATTTTTAAAGCTATTGAATGAGGAAAGCAGAAATGTCCCTTTCTCCCCTCTGGATCTCCCGTCTTTGAGCTTGTGAGGTAATCTCAACACACGTATGGAAATAAGAGCGGAGATCATCATACTGTGTTCTCATTAGATTTCTGAGGAAGACCACGAAATGGGGTTTGTTCTTCTTTCATATAGTTCCTTAAGACCCCAGCTATGGACAGTTAACATTGTACTCAGATGACTAAAATTCCAAGTAATTGATTGTTCTGACTTGTACAAATGAGTTTCCTTCAATGATTTATTCGGCATCACTGAAAAGCAATATCGGAAGTTTTGTTTTGCCTTTCCATATCTATTTATTTAATTCAAAGAGAGAGGTGTTGTCCTTTTTTTGGGGGGGGGAGAGTTGGAGAAGTTGAGTCTCAGAGTAGCTAACCTACTTTCCCAGCATGCTTCATAGTTTGAAGTTGTCTTTAGACTCTAGTCTCTGATTGCTTTCAGCTCCAACCCCAGCCATCTCCAAACCCCAGCTGAATGGGTCATGTCAGCGGATGAGAGATGATTTCCTTGAGGCTCTGCTAAGTCTGGGGTGACTGTCAGTAAGCAGAACTGTCAGTAAGGCAGGCCCTGCAGAGCTGGCTGGCAGTGTGACCTGGCTGCGGGCAACGCTCTTCCTGCTGGGTCAAGCATGTGCTTTGTCTGCAGTGGGGGCTTCCAGTGGTAAAGAGAATGCCCCATTCCCCGTCAGCTACAGGCTAGATCTAATTGTTTACCCATCCAGCTTTGCCTTCAAGTGGCCAGTACCTGGTTTATAGTATCATACAAAAATAAGAGTGAATGACAAAATTCTTGCCAAATGAATATAGTAGACAGAGTTCTTGACCTGAAGAATTTCAGGGATAGACAGCCATGACTTCTGTTGGATGTGTAATATGAAGACCAAGAAACTCAGCTCTTTTTTCCCACCGCTCTGTCTTCCTGGAGTGATTTAAATAACATTTCCACTTGTTTGTCTCCCTCTGAGCATGAAGAACTAACTGGGTCACCCACAGTTCTCTCTGAACAAAACCATTTCAAACATGTGACGGAGAATGCGAGCCAATCGCCACTTCTTTACTTACCGGGGGACAAAATTGACACGATTGCTTTAACGTCCCTGGGAATATCTATTTTCCACCCCTTGAGCTTTTTATTCCTCCTCTTGGGGCTCTTCCCAGTTGCTTCCATTGCACGGCCTTTTAAAAGTAAAGAGGCCAGAGACGGACACAAATCTAACAACGGAGCGACTAATGCCGGGTATCACTAGGATATTGCTTCCGGCTCCGCATGTCACACCTACCTTGACACATTCACGGTGAGCTATTTGTAACCACAGGTAGAGAGGGCCATGAGAACTGGTAACATATTCATAAAGAAACTTCAGTAC
Organism: Microtus ochrogaster; assembly: GCF_000317375.1. Classification (NCBI taxonomy): domain Eukaryota; kingdom Metazoa; phylum Chordata; class Mammalia; order Rodentia; family Cricetidae; genus Microtus; species Microtus ochrogaster. The sequence continues at coordinate 4,498,871 of NC_022024.1, forward strand.
ACATGTTCACGGTTCCACCATTCACAGAGGCAACAAGAAAAGGAGGGAACAAGAGAAGGACCCAAACGTCTACCAAATAATAAATGGTTAAGCAAAATTAGGCATAGTCTTATGATAGCTGTGCACAGCCATGAGAAGGAATAAAGCTGGGATGCATGCTGTAATACGAATGCATCTTGAAAACATACATTTGGTGAATATAACTGTTAATAAAAGCCACATATTTGGGCCGGAGAGATGGCTCAGTGGTTAAGACCACCTACTACTCTTCCAGAGGTCCTGAGTTCCATTCCCAGCAGCTACATGGTGGCTCACAACCATCTACAATAGGATCAGATGCCCTCTTCTGGCCTGCAGGCATCCATACAGAGCACTTAATACACAAATAAATAAGGTTTTTAAAAACACCACATATTATCCAAGCCCATTTATATCATATGTCCCGAATACATCAATCCATGGAGACAGAAAGTAGATTAGTGGTTGGTAGAGAGAGGGGAAATGAAGAGTGGTTTCTAATTCCTACAAAGAATGATGTCTTGGGGTTGGGATAAAAAAAAAATGTCCTAGAAATTAAAAAATGGCAGCAGTGACTCAATCATGTGAGTACACAAAAAAATCTACTGAAATATATATTTCACCGGGTAGATTCCATGGAGTCAAACACAGCAAACTAGCCCAAAGTTAATATACAGGGGAACCTTTGACTTTTTGTAGTATTCCACCACGAAAACTTTAAGGCCAGGAGGCTTTCTGCCCGCTCTGCAAAATATTGTGCCCATGTGTTAGATTTGCATGATACCGCTGCAGCAAACGCTTGCATGGAGGAGCTGAATGGTAACTTTGAGAAATGATTCTGGGTGGTATGGACGCAGTCTGAGTGGTTTGTGGGAGGGGAAAAAAGCAAAGAACATGGACTTAGTTATCCCGCTATGACTGAGCACTTATTCATGCTGTTCCAGAAGGCTCCCCTGTCCATTTCTTAGGGGCTTGCTTGCTGAAGAACCCTGTGTGTTGGGAGGATTTTTGTAAATGAGTCACTGTATGTGCACAGGTCTTTAGTAGCCGTTCTGCAAATGGAATGAGCAGGAATACACCCAAACCAGCTCTCAGCTACTGAGATGATTTTTTTTTCCTCCTGCTATTTTTGGCAACCTCTAATTAGCGTGTGCAGCCTGGCTGTCCTCTGGCAGGGGCAACCCCGGCTGGTTCTGTCAGCTGCCCTGCTTTTCCTCCCAGCAACAAATCTCTAATGCTTCTGACAAGATGGCCAGCCACTCCTGCCACACCGATACAAGGTCTAGTGCATCCGGCTAGAACAGGTGCCTCCCCGTCAGCCCTTGGAATTGATCTACACTGTCAAAAAGGCTTTTCCAAATGGCTTCTCTTTGTCACCTTGTACTGGCTTTTCTCCTCCATTCTGGGAATGTATGGTTTAATGTTGCGTTTCAAATCACTTTCAGCTGGAACGTGTGTAATGGAATCAGAGCATCCCGTGAATATTCTTAACGGAGTCAGAGATGCCTTTCGATTGTGGTTCTGCCTTCCAAGGGGACTGGTGACAGCGGTGAAATTGTATCTGGGCCCTGCTCAGTAATGGATTCCTTGTTCCTTTTGATTTAAGGATGACACTAAGGGTGGCTTCTGAATTTGCTTTTATTTATTAGAATCTAAATCGTGGTGATTACCTCCTCCTGAGAAGGGACAACTAAAGCACTATAGGCATCTCTCCACCCCACTAGTGCCAGGCTTTCTTCCAAGAGAGCTGCAGTATAGAACTGATAAGCACACAAGAGTCCCCAACCCCACCCCTTCCTTTCAAGTCAAGGATGCCTAGACTCTCAGAGAGACACTTCAGTGAACAAGATTAGGATATTCTGCTCTCCAGACCAAGGCTGTTTCCATCCCAGCACACAGCCTCATCACCACCAGTCACTCATAGCTAAGGTCATTGAGCTGGAAGAGGAGCTGACTGTCAGCCTTTGTCTCCAGCCTGTCGTGTGATGCTCTGGTATTGAAATGCATTGGAACTTCCTACTTGAACTGTCAGGATTTACAGCCCAGCCAGGCCTTGGTGGTATGAACCTGCAAACCCAGCTACTCACCAGGCCAAGGCTGAAGGATCGCAAATTCAATGAGAGCTTGGATTACAGAGTAAATTCAAGGCTAGCCTGGACAACTTAACAGGACCCTCTCTCAAAACATACAAAATTAAAATGTGCTGGAGTACGGCTTAGTGGTAAACGCTCTTGCCCGACATCTGCGAGGCCCCGGGTTCAATTCCCAGTGCCACCACCAGTGCCACCACAGCTACAACGGCAAAGATAGATGCGGGGACAGGAGGGCTCATCCGGTAGAGCTTTCCTCCTTTCCAGCTACACAGGCGCACGTTCAGGTGCGCACATGGCTGGGTTGGAGATTCCATGATAAGCAGTGGCAGTGAAATTCTGCCCCACTAGGATTCCTTCAGACCTCAGACTGGGGCATTTGGCTTTAATGTCCAGCAACCCCGTGAGCAGAGAGGGGGAAGCCAAGTATGACAAACCGAAGTTGGATTGTAACTTCGGTTCTGAGTTGATCTTTGTCCTCTGTCCTGTTTGGAGGGTTCTAATGCCTCTTGCTCTGTGGAAACTAGACTCTTAGATACCTTTGCCTTCTTCTTGGACCCAACAGCCTGGCCATTTTTGACTCCTTTCCCATTCCTGCTCTGTAGAGAAATGACTTCTAAGTTGGCCGTGTCTGCACATGTGCGTGTGTGTGCATGCGCGTGTGTGCATGCGCGCGTGTGTGCACATGCGTGCATGTGTGCATGTGCATGCTCTCAAACAAAGCCTTGTCTTGAAGCTGACAAGCAGTGTATGTAACTGTTCCTTGCCACACTTATTGGTAGAATCATTTGATTGTGAGCTGGGGGTGGGGACAGTGTATGACTTTAACTTGAGGGGCTGGGAGGTGACACTCTGGAATGCACTCTCCAGCAGGCACAACAGCAGCTCCTGGCCTTCTCCGCACAACTGAGAGCCCATCAAAGACCCCTGTATCTGCCCTACCTGATTCTCCCAGTCTCCTCTATGAGTTCTCAACTTTCCTGGGCTTCCTTTAGCCGGAAGCTTTTATTCTTGTTATTATTTATTAGGAGGTCTACGACTGACCAGCACAACTTCCCAGTGAAGACGAGATCAAACCTGATGGCCCCCCCGGGAGGCGACGGGCTGCTGTCCTGTGGGTGGCACACACCTAGTATAGAGTCACCCCTCAGTACCAGTGCACTGGGCCCTGGTCACCCACAACAATATATACAAATCTGAGCAGTGCAGGTTCCTTACATGTAAGCTTGCACACATCCTCTGCGTACCTGAAATCCCTACACTATTCATAATATCTAAGTGGTATTTAAACAGTTGCTGTGCTCTATTGTTTAGGGGATGAATAATGGTAAGAAAAGTATATTACAGTATGGACATATCTCCCCCACACACCAAATATTTTCTATCCACAGTGCACTGAATCTCTGGATATAGCACTTACAGATACTATATAGCAGGCCAACTGTGTGTGGTGAGTTTGCTTGCCCTGGAGCAGGAGAATAGGCTCTAAGCTGCAAAAATGTAATTTGCTGTGTGTGACCTCCCAGCAAGAATATCTCCCACAACCTCCGCTCCCAGACCCTTAGTCCTAGAGGTCCCTATGGGCAAGGGAGCAGGAAGATGCTTTCTTGTGTTTTGCTTTATTTGCATCATCAAGGAAACTTCTCTGTTTCCTTGTAGCAACATTGGATAAATCACACATGGATACAAGCTCCAGTGCCCTTAGATGCCCAGAGAGGGATTTGAATCAGATCAGGGCAGACCCCTCAGGCTGTGAAGTCAAGACAGGAGAACCCCTCTTGGCTACCACTGAGAGCCAGACATAAGCAAATCATCATCAGTTAGTCTTTCAAGCTCTCTTTTTGTACTTTTTCCCCCTTTTAGCTCTTGCCAGTTCTGAACCCACTCTTGAGAGTTCTCCTAAAACCCAGTGATAGAAAAGAGTCAGACATTTCCAGGTTTGACCAATTCATATTTTTATAACAAAATTTGGCTTTGAGCTTCTCAGTTGATAGCTCTTGAGAAATACTTTCTCATTTATGTCTAAATGCCAGGTAATGTGAGGGGAGTAGTTGGGCCACTGGCGGAACCTGTGGACTGGTGACTGCAGCACCCAGGTCCTGGAGCCTGGTAGTTTTGAAAGGTGAGTGAATATAAAGATGGACTTCAGCAATAAGCCGTCGAATCTGAGCAGAGACCGTCTTCTTTGATTTTACAAAAGGACCACGTTCCCTATTACAGTCTAAGTCTAATACATAAAGGACAATTAGCCCTCTAGCCCATCTCCATAGCTTTCTCCCGGCTCATCAGATGGAATTATGTAGTGTCAAGCTGTTAGAGGCCACTGTCATCACCAAGACTTTATTCACTAGATAAAATCCTGCAGGTAACTCAGCCCGCTCACAGCCTTCCGCTGAGTGATGCCCAGCCTGGCACCAATCAAGGGTCTGCCATCTGATACACCAAGTGCTGACCACTAGCTGAGTGGATGCTCAGAGGCCACGAGCTCAGAACTAAAGGCTCCTGCCACTTCTTGAGAAGGGACTGGAGTCAAGGATGGAAGCCAGAAGAGCAGCAAAGGACTGGATTGGTTCCAAAAAGTATCTCAGTTCCACCAAGTTCAGAGTCTGGAGTTGCAGGAGGAGGGTCTTGACCAGTGCTCAAAAACCACTGTGCACCAACTTGGGCACCAAGGCTGGTCAGAAAAACCTTCCAGATCAAGCCTCTCCAGCGGCCTGTGGCTGGGCCTGAATGGCCACATGTGAAGGTTTAGCCTGGAATCAGACTATCTCTCTCTCTCCATATATAGATATACGTATATCTACATATCTCCATATATGTGTGTGTGTGTGTGTATATATATATATATATATATACACGTATATCTATGTAAGGAGAAACGTGCGCATAGTTTCTCTTATCACAAAACACAAGTATACATGCATTACTCATCAACTTGCTTTTCTTGCTTACTTTATCAGAGCTTCCTCTGGGTCATGAAACATACCCTTCATTCTTTAAAAAAATAAATATGACTTTGTCCAGACCAATGCATTCACCATTTGCTCTCATGATATTCAAGCTGTTTCCAGTCTTGGCCACAAGAAGGAACATCAATGCTTGAATTCTTCTCTTTGTATCCTGTGCACAGTCTTTGAATTTTGGAGCCTGTATATCCCAAAGTGAGCTGGCTGAACCACTGGATGTGTGACTGTTCATTTCAGTAGTTCTTGCGTGTGTAACCGTTTCCATTCATGGTTACAACAGCTGTTCTCACCCTTTGAGAATGACTGTATAATACTGATTTTTGCAGGTGTTCCAGCACTACCTTGACTTTATATGCATCTTCCCCAGCCTCTTGAGAACGTACCATCTTTTCATGTATTTAGCCAATGTTTGAAATGTCTGTTCTGTATGTTGCCTGGTCTACTTTCATTAGGGCTTTTTCTGTCTTGTTTTTCTTTTCTTTTGCTGGCTTACCAAATGTCTTCTGGGGCTTTTGTGGGTCCCACTCCGAGGACAAACATCACAGTCACACTGATGTGAGATTTAACAGCCCTGACTGTGATCTCCCTACGGGAAATCATAAAATCAAATGACTGTTTGAAACGAATGCCCCAGATCCCCTTCTTGTTTTCTTGAAGGGACTAGCTAAATAATTTTCACTCAGAAAAGTAGTAAAAGGTGGGTGTTTTTCATTCCAAACTATTACCTTGGAAGATTGAAGACAAGGGACTTTTCAGAGCCTGGTCTCTAAACTCGACATTCCCTGTGGAGTAAATCACCTTTATCCTTTCGTGTGGCTAGTGCTGGAGGGGGGACGATATCTTAAAAACTACCCAGTTGACTCATAAGAGCTTAATATCAACCCTGGTCATTTGGCATGCCCTAAGCAACACCGTCTGCACTGCAGAGAAAACACAGATTCAGCTGCGTCTCCGAATGAAAGGCTGACCTTAACATCAGGGAACATGTTGAAGGCCCACTCCCCCTCTCTACGGGGGGATAGAAATCTCCAGAAATTTCTCACTTATTTCTGCTAAGCGGAAAGGGTAAATGGAATATCATTTAAAATCTGACCTAAGCAATAGCCAAGGCTTCAGGCCTGAGGCTCTAGAGGGAACAAAAGAGGCCTAGCTCTCCTTGGCCCTCTTTGCTGCCTCAGCATTTCTTCTGTTTTGATTTTTCCTCAAGGAAATCATCCTCTAAATAGTGAAGAAGATACAGAAATGGAGAGGCTGTGATGAGAGAATGTCGCTTTAATCCAGGCGTCCTCTGCTTTATCGATGTTTGAGGATGAGATTTGCTGGTCTTCACGCCCACTCTGGCCCCTTTGAGAACCCTCTCCTGGTGTTGTCCTAAGCCCCCGGGGAGGCCAGCACTCTGGCACATTAATCCCAAGGATCAGCGAGATAAAAGAGAGAGAGAGATCAAAGGGAAGCCACGCATTGCATAGGAAGGGTACCACAATGCGGGAGCAGGATGGTTGGCAGCCACACACTTTAATCTATGGGTGTCTCATAAAGACAAAGTGGTAGGTAGTTCAAACAGAAGTGAAGGGGTGTGTGTGTGTGTGCGCAAGCGCACAGAGTGGAATTTGGATGTGATTACCTACTCAAGGGAAGTAATAGGCGAGGCTTAGGGTAGTTACACTGGGATGAATGCAGATACTCACGTGGTATTTGAAACTCACAAATGTTTGCATAAGGAAAAACTGCTGGCCTTGCTACTTTCTGCCTCATGAAAAGATATCCCTGCCTCACTCCCCCGCACCCCTAGTCCCTCAAGTCTCTTCTCAGTGATGACTTCCTTGTAGACCTGCCATCTTCTCGTGAAATCTATTGGGAAGATGTACAAATTTTATACATTTTTATTATATTTTTACCTATTTTGTGTATTGTGCACGTGCACACAGGTGGAGCATGCCCTAGCACACAGGGAGAGGTCAAAGGACAATTTTCTAGAGTCAGTTGCGGGAATCCAGTTTGGATCATCAGGGTTGGAGGCAAGCAGCTTTTTACCTGGTGAGCCACGTCACTGCTTAGGCTATATACAATTAGTAACGTTCTTCCAAAGAAAAACCTGGTTGGGACTTTGTGTGTGGATACGTCCACCCAAGTCCACACCACTGTCTGGTTATGTAGTCACTTATCCCTCAGCAGACAGCTGTGTCTGTTATCTGTCACATGCCAGGCCCTGGGCACTAGAGACTCAGAGAAAGTGACCGAGTTCTGCCTAACCCTTAGTGTAGTTAGAAACATCGCCGAAACCAACAAATTGCATTTGGTACTGGGAAGGGCTGAGGCACAGATAGGCATGGGACGACCTTCTGCAGGGGTCACAGAGAAAGGGCACTGAAGATAGCTCAGGAGGACAGTAGGAGGCATTCTGAGTCTACTTAGCGTGGAGTAGGTGGGCCATTGGGAGATGTGAGAGGAACAGAAAGAGTGAGGTAAGAGCTAGAAATAGAGGCAGGAACCAGATGGTGGGAGAAAAGGGAATTGCCAGGAAAGGGAGGGGATGTGACATGATGACAGGAATGCCTCAAAACCGCCTTTGAACCAGGTGTGGTGACATGCGCCTACAGCCCCAGCACTTTAGAGACCGAGGCAAGAGTTGGAAGCTTATGATCTTACTGAACGACACAGCAAGACCTTATATACACACTGCCGTGCGCGCGCGCGCACACACACACACACACACACACACACACTCACACACACACGCCCACCACCTCTCTGTAGCATGTTTTCTCTTATTCTTGTGTGAAATAGAATAGTGGTGGCAAAGGCTGAGAAGGATGGGGGAGGTGGAGGAGGATGGGGATGTGGGTAAAACGAGACAGGAGTCTGCTCTCGTGTGCTTCAGGGCAGTGCATTCTCAAAATGACTAGTAAAAATAATTGTGAGTAGGCCTGGCACACGTTTAGTCTCAGCGTTGAGGAGGCAGACGCAAGTGGATGTCTGTGAGTTCCTGGGAGCCTGGTCTACATACTGAGTTCCAAGACAGTGAGGACTACATAGAAAGACCCTATCTCAAGAGAGAGAGAGAGAGAGAGAGAGAGAGAGAGAGAGAGAGAGAGAGAGAGAGAGAATTGTGTTGTTCCCATCAGAAAGAAGCAATAGGTGTTAGAGCTAGTAGATCTGCCAGTTAACCTGTAATTTCCACATATTATTTATAGATATTTATTATCATATTCCATAAACATACATATTTACTTTGTTAATTAAAAAATACACTTGTACCCATGGGTAAGAAGTGGGCAGAACTGGTGTCTTAGGGTTTCAGTTGCTGTGAAGAGACACCATGACCACAGCAACTCTTATAAAGGAAAACATTTAATTTGAGTGGCTTACAGTTCAGAGGTTCAGTCCATTCTCACCATGGTGGGACATGGTGGCATGCAGCAGGCAGACATGGTGCTGGAGAAAGCTAAGAGTTTGACATCTTGACTCGAAGGCAACAGGAAGTGGTCTGAGGCACTGGGCATGACTTGAGCATATATGAGACTTCAAAGCCAGCCTCCACGATGACACACTTCCTCCAACAAAACCACACTATTCCAGCCTCCTAAGACTGCCACTCCCTTTGGGGGCCATTTTCTTTCTAACCACCACATTGGTGGTCACACAGAACCCCACTATCAGAAGAATCCCACATTTGTTTTAATACCCTGATCTTGAATTTTTCAGTTCTCTCTCTCTCTCTCTCTCTCTCTCTCTCTCTCTCTCTCTCTCTCTCTCTCTGTGTGTGTGTGTGTGTGTGTGTGTGTGTGTGTGTGTACATGTGCATGCATGTTTGTATGTATATATGTACATGTGTTCATGTTGAAACCAGAAGTCAATGTCTGGTTCCACCCTCAATTGCTTTCCATCTTTCTCGTTTATTTTTATTTTACATATATGGATGTTTTACTTACATCTTCATCTATCTATTGAAGTGCCTGAGGAGGCAGAAAGAAGGTCTCTGATCCTGTGGACTGGAGTTACAGACCTTTCAGGACCTCAATGTAGGTGCTAGGACTCACTCAAACCTAAGTCTTCTGGAAGAGTAGTCATTGCTCTTAACTGCTGAGCCATCGCTCTAGCCCCTCCATCTTATTTTTTGAGACTGGGTATCTCACGGAACCTGGAACTCAGTGGTTTGACTGACCAGTCAGACCCCTTAGATCTTCCTGTCCCTACCTCTCCAGCTCTGGGATGACAGATTCACACTACAGTACTGGCTCTTTGACATGGATGCTGAGGACCAAACTCAGACCCTCAGATTTTTGTGACAAGAACTTTACTGAAAGAGCCATTTGCCCAGCCCCAAGTTTCCAATCTTTAAACGAGGGGTGCTGTGATTATATTGCACTGGGCTCTGAAGTTATAAAGCCAGTTCTGCCTACAATTGCATGATGCTGTGTGCAGTACTGGAATTATAACGGTGGTTAAGTCAGGCATGATTGTTGTAAGAGCTTACAGACTAGCATGGGAGATAGACAGGGTTACAAATGTGATATCTTTTGTAAAGAGACACATTGCAGGCAATAAGGAGATATAAGAGTCTCGCCTAGCCTTAGGGCAAAAAGCAAGGAAATGAAATTGCCTGTGGGGTAAGAACAATCCATAGAGTCAGGAGAGATGTAAAAAAGAAACTAGAAAGAGGAGGGCGTAAGAGCCAAGGTTGGGATCAGATGCTACCAGGGCCTTCAGAACAGTGACATGTCCCGTAGAGATGCTGGAGACCAGTGGTTCTCAACCTTCCCAAGGTTGTGACCCTGTAACCCAGCTCCTCATGCTGTGGTGACCTCCAACCATAAAATTATTTTGTTGCTGCTTCATAACCATAATTTTGCTACTGTTAGGAATTTTAATGTGATATGCAGGATACCTGATATGTGCCCCCCTAAGGGGTCATGACCTACAGGTTGCGGACCATTGCTATAGATGTGTTGTCAGCGGCTGGATGGACAGGGAGTCTAGAAGTAAATTCAGCAGTGTTTGAGAGAACAGCGGGAACGAGGAAGTAGAGACCTTGAGTCTAGTTGCTGTTAATGAAGAAACTGTGGTTCAGTGGAACAGGGCAGTCTCGGGTGAGCTTCAGACTGACAGAACATTGTTTGGTTGGCTTTGAGTTGATTTTGTGTGGTTTTCCAGCACTCTTTTGAGCATGGTTTTACACTGCAGAGAGAAGCTGGTAATCTAGGAATGGAGATAGTGATGTTGGCAGGGGGCGGGGGCAGGACTGAGGTGGTCCATCACCAGCAGACTAGCCACGAAACTGAAGAAAACATGCTAGTGGGAGCTGGCGAGTTTCCTGTTGGAGAGCTCTCTGATCTGCAATGTCAAGGCTACTGATACTTCAGTGAACACAGCTACCTGCTGGTCCTCTCTCTTCTCCCTATCCAAGGAAACTTCTGTGACTTTCTTCACCTGCTCTTTAAGTCAGCAAATAGTCACGAGGTGCCTACTATGTGGCAGGCACCGTGGTCAGTTTAGAATAACAGAGAACAAGATGGACTAGACCCTGATCTCCCGAGACTTAGGTTCTGAGTCCATACCCTTGAAAGTCATGCTGGCTCCTCCCAGGATACGTGTAAGGGGGATACACTGATGGCCCCAGACCTTCCTCCTACAGATCCCTTGCTCATTATGGTAGCTGTTTCCCACCAATAATTAAGATTAAGAAGTGTGCACAGTAAGGCATAGTCAGTTGTGAATGGTGGAGGGGACACTTGCACTTAAAATGATTGCTAGTTTTTTTTCTAAGAAGAAATTGTTATTTTATCACATTTTAAGTAGTAAGGAAAATAATAAGGAATATCACAGCAAGAGATATGTTCCCAGAATTAGCTTCCCTGACCTTTCCTATTTCCCTATTTTTTTCCCAGGGTCATAAATTCATTAAAAAGTCCAATATTTTTGTTGTCCCAAGCTGTACCCCTTTACCGGTTCCTATGATGGTAGCCAGTGGAACACAGGTGGTAAGAGATCAAGCATGGGGTCGTGGTCAATAAAGCCACTCATGACGGTTGTTTCAGAGATAGAGAGTGGCTCCCCGAGGGCATCTTGGTTGAAAGAGTCTGCAAGGTATTCTCTAGAGCTCAGCAAGATTCTTGTTAGGCTCATGGATAACATGTCGGAAAGTCTGAGGATGTGGTCCAAAGGTAGAGCTTGCCTAGCACACACAAGGCCCTGGGTTCAACCCTCAGTACCATAGTATGAAATGACCTCCGCCACACACTAGTAAGGGACTGTCAAGAACGGCTTTGGTGAATTGGGATTATGTATGTCTCCTTGATAGAGTGGTTGCCTACTTCGTGTAAGGCTTCGGTTCCTTTAACAGCGAAAGGTCTAAGCACAGGGGACAAGAAACACCAAAGACCCAGGAAAGGCATTGCCTACCTATTGGTCCTACAAACTTGCTTTAGACATCTGCTTTGGGGGTCCCTGCTCTCCCTAGTACTTGAGTACTAGTCTTGGGCAGACTTTTTGGAATGTATGAATTTTATGAACCTTAAGATGGTAAGAGCAACTTTTTCTAGATCCCAGGATATAAACCTAGAAACTCTAGTATAGGCCAGAAGTGCCTAGCTCCTAACGTGCTTGTGGACCACTTGGGAATCTAGTTACCATGGCAGTTCTGATAAGGAACCTGGAATAGAACTTGGGATTCTGCATTTCCTCCGTGCTCCCAAGGGAGACCAGTGCTGCTGCTCACTAGTCCTTGGAGTTCCCAAGAGTTTGGCTCTGCACTGCCTGGTACCTTAGATACTAGCCCCATCAGACTTCTTAGGTTAAATGGCATTATAAATGTGGTTCCCAGGCTGCAGGTTAGCCACAGGTCAAATGCCTGGCATGCGCGCTGGGTTGGAAGCAGCTGAGTTGGACTATGCAGAGAGCATTACTGTGCTTGCACAAGGTTCAGCTGGACAAACTGAGTCAGAGTGACAACTATTACAACACTCATTTGTTCATTCATTCGTCTATTTAATCCTTCAACATTTACGATGTGTAGGGTTGGATGCTTGGGCATTAAGGCAATGGGTCCAGGTAGCAGCAAAAGAAATGTCATCCTTTGCTAACTATAGAACTCAGTACCCTAGAATAGAGATGCCCCCAACATGGCAAGGGATCCAGAGATGGTGTTAGTGAACCTGCTGGGCAGGCGGGTAGCAGGAGACATCTTGCATAACCATGTCAGTGGTTCTCACAGACTCTTTATGCATTTGCCGGCAGCTGATGCATTTTTCCCATTCCAGGGCCATAATCATCAGAAATGGAGAAGTCATCCCCATGTCGTCGGAATTCACCCCTGAGACTGAGCGTCAGCGTCTTCAGTACCTGGTAAGAGTCATGTGGTCTGGCAGAGGGTAGTGATGTTGGGGGTGGTGTCAGAACTGTTTGACAGGAACGCATTGCTGTGACGTGAGAGCAGCCCCACCACAGCCAAACGACATATGGTATTAACTCCCCCCTCCCCACACACACCTTCTGGATCACATATCCTGACTGCGTGTGAAGACACACAGCACCTCCATGAATCATTATTGCAGCTAACTTGCCTCCCATCTGCAACCATTTGCATTCAGTGTGCTCTTCTTCCATTGGGTCACCATGCAGAACCCAGGGGTCATTCTGAGAAGTGCAGATCCTTGGCCTGCAATTCAGTTGAGCTCCTGCAGGTCTCACGATCAGTCCTGTGACCAGAAGGAGCCTCTTCTCATAGCAGCTGAAATCCCCGATGATATGCCATACAAGTTCACACTCAAACAGGAAGGCTCAGAACCCTTCGGGACGATGCAGGTGTCAAAAAACCTGTTTCAACATTGAAATAAATTCTGCCTGTAGACAATCCTCTTGGGGGTGAAATAGTGGGAGGTCTTTGGAGACCTATGCTCCCCTTCAAAAGCAAAGTGTTGTGAAAAGCAGAGTGAAATTCTCTTCCTTGTCCTCGAACTCCAGAAACAAGATGTTGGGCATAAAAGTAAGTCTTAGATAAAAGTAACTTTGGGCCATCCCAAGTCCCTAGCTACTTTGGGGACTAAAGTCTCTGGGAATCAGCAGAGTGGGCAGAGATCTGTGGGGAGAAATGTTTTCCTATGAGATAGGAAAACTGCAGTAGTGCCCCCGCCCTTCAGCTCTATGAACAGACTGATCTGTGTTGCTGACAGTTTTCCCTATGTGTCTTAGCAATGTAGATAGTTGTGGGGACAAGGAGGGGGTGCCAAACATTTCATTATTTTACAGTGTGTGTGTGTGTGTGTGTGTGTGTGTGTGTGTGTGTGTGTGTGTGTGT
>NC_022024.1:4512340-4517586 GCF_000317375.1 Microtus ochrogaster
TTGCATCAAAGAGCAACTTGTGAGAGTCAGTTTTATCTTCCTAGCACGTGGGTTCAGGGAATTGAACCCAGGTCATCTAGGTTGGCAGCAGCTGCCTTTACTGCAGCACCATGGCTGGCAAGATTAAATTCCTGTGGTTGATTTAGGAAGTAGCCCTGTACCTGCACTCAATTCCCCAGGGAGTGATTTAGGCCCTAACTCTACAACATCACTGTTACTATTGACAAGGCATATGTAATAGCAGGAATCCCCAGACTAGCATAAAATACGTGATTTATCTTCTGCCCAGTTTGTGTTTTGTTTGGTTGGTTGTTTTAAGGGGTTGTCAAGACAGCTCAGGCCAGCCACAGGCTTGCATTATCCCCTCTCCCCAGTACCTTCAACTCCGTATTCATTGCGGATCTTGTTTTTATACCAAGACACTCCAACAAAAGCAACTCAATGAAGCGAGGGTTTTGTCTTGACTCACAGTTTCAACGTGCAGTGCATCACAGTGAGGAAGTCCCAGGGGGGGGAGGGGGGAGGAGCTTGCTCCACAGTCAGGGAGCAGAGGGAGGTGACTGCTAGTGCTCTGGTCTCTTTCTACATTTTATCATCAATAAAAGAATATCTTCCTACTCAGCCAACCTAATCTACAAAATTCCTCCCACACACACACACCCATTGGATTGTCTCCAAGTGATTCTAAATCCCATCAAGCTGACAGAGTAACCATCACAGCCTCTCTCCAAGAACTGGGACAGGAGGTGTAACCCTGATTTCTAATGGTGCCGTCCCACATTTGCGGTAGAATGTTCTTGAAACTAGCAGTGATGGAGTTCAACTTATTTCTTTATCTTTTGGTTGTCTAAGAAAGTGTAGATGCTTGACTCCAGTCCCAGCTCTGCTGTTCCCTAATTGGATGGCTTTGTCCAAATCTCCTAACCTTTCTAGACCTTGAAAAGTCAACTGTAAAGTCAACTGTGAAATGTAGCGCTCGACAGGAGGGTCACCAAAGGCTCTGAGATATGAAAGTCATTCCCAGGCCAGTTTATAGCAGCTGGCCTCTCTGACACCTGTGTGGCTTTTTCTGTCACCCAAGGCCATGAAATGATCTCAGCATAGACCTTGTCACTTCCACCTAAAGCTCTGAGATACCTTCCCTGCAGAGAACACAGCCAGACTTGCTGGCCGATTTAAATCCCCATCTGGTTCTCCAACACCATCTTCCTGTGGCTACCACCACCCATCCCCCACTCCCCAACCCACGTCAGCCAGATCACTACCTCTCCTCAGCTCACGCCAGCCACCATCTCTCTGACCTACACCCCTTTGGAAATTTACTCTGTAGATTCCTTCCTGTCTCTGCTAGAATTCCCACTCATCCTTTGAGATGCCATCTCAAGAGACACTTCTGAGAAGTATCCTTTTCTTCCCAGGGAATCACCCAGTGCTGGTACCACAGTATATAGAGGCCTGCAGCGTGGCTTTCGGGGAGGGGTGTTTGTTTGATTGATTGATTGATTGATTGATTGATTGATTGATTGTTTTGGATGTCTAGCTTCCTCTCCAGATTGAGTTCTGGAAGGCGCAGCTCTTATCTTAATCACCTCACTGCTGAACTCAACCTCTAGTGGCTGGCACAGCACAGGCTTGGAGTGGTGTGAATGAGAGAATGCTGGGTCAGCAATAAACAGCGCTTTCCGCTGCCCTCCTGTGCATATGACAGCAGAGTAGGAGGCATTTGCGTCTGTCCCTCCATGCCCTCCACTGAAATCTACTTAGTTTCTTGTGCTTTTCGATTTTTAGGTAATATGTTTTCTTTGTTAAAAAATGGACATGGCCACTCAATTCTAAGGGAGGCTATGAATGGCTGAAGTTATCTGGGGAGTGGGGAGAAGATGCATGTGACTCTGTGTGGTTTCCACAAGTCACGTCATTGGTCACAGATCATCTGTTACGGGGATAGGAAAACTCAGAAGACCTTGTAGGGATTAAGCAAAATGATGTGCACAAAGTTCCTTTGTGTTACCCAGTTCTCATGTAGCTCTTGTTTGATGAATTCAAGTCCTGCTCCTTCAAATATGCTTTGTCGTTAAGACAAAACGCCATCAAGTAACTGATTTATAAACAACAACATGTATTTCTCACATGCTGGAGGCTGTGAAGTCCGGGGTAAAGGCCCTGGCAGTTTCAGTTTTGAGCAAAGGCTCTCATCATGCTTCATAGAAAGGCTTTTTTTTCCTTCCTCATATGACAAAGAAGTTCTTGGAAGCCTCCTTGTCCCATCCTTAAGCTGTAATCACGCCCACACACACGGCCTTACCTTCCAGATATCATCACAGAGGGATTTGGCTTCCACATATGAAATCTGAAGGTCTATAAAAATTCATTGTAAAGCAAAATCCTGCCGGCCTGAGATCCATTTTGCCCTGCTTTACTTAGCACCCACTTCTGATGTTGCTAAGATGAAGGGATATTTTGGAGTCTGCCTTGACCAATCAGTGTGGATTCTATTAGTCTGCAAAGTGGGGCCGAATGCTCAGTTTCTAAAAGATGAGGACACCATTTTCTTAATCCCTCAGCAGGTCGACAGGAGGAGTGAACGCAATCTGAATCTAAACCACCCTGGTAGCCCAGCCTCTTATCCCTTCAAGTTTAGAAATACATGCTCAGAAATGACCTGCTCTGGCCAGAATAATCACACAGTGTGACTGTTTGTAGGGAAGCAATTTAGGTTAAAATATTCAAAATGTAACATGAAATCTTCATGACAAAATGCTTGTTAGAATAGGAGGTCGTTAATGTAAAGTTTTGAAAACAGCATCAAGTATAAGAGGTAAGTCACCCAAGTGTGGAGTGGACTGCCTTAGTCCGGCCCAGGAGTGACCTGTGCAACCTCACTCCTCCACCGTAACTTGTTCAGAAATGGCAATGAAAAGCGACCCCCTTGGCAATATAAGCCGTGGACATTCTCCTTCATCTTACGATGTGGCTCTGCCCACTTACGAACTCATCACAGTTAAATACACCTCAGTCAAAATGCAGCCAGTATGTCTAATTTTCCAAACATTATAGCTAAGCCTGGCCCAACTTCAACATGCCCAGCGCATGTACACTGGCTCACAGTATAGGGAACTCATCCAGCAAGCTGAGTGAGGTGGCACACGTCTGTAATCCCAGCACTCAGGAGGCAGAGGCAGGAGAATCACTGTAAATCAAGGCCAGTCTGGGCTACATAGTCAGGCTCCGTCTCCAAACAATAAACACATAAGTCATCAGCAGTCTGATTTGTAATATAATAAAGTGCTGGCTATCTCATTAATTTTATTACGTGCGCTACTGAGAGTGAAAGTGGAGCTGTTTGCTATATAGATATACTTTATACTATCATGGAATCAAAAAAAAATCATTAAATCCAACCATTGTCACCCAGGGACCATCTGTGTATGAACCTTCTTATGGTTTTAATTGCACATGCTTCTTCTGATTTTTTGACCATCTATTCCCCTGATCTAATTATGAATGGTTGGCGCAGTGATGGTTGAAGTATCCTTTTCCCTTGCATGATCTCACCCTGTGATGAAAGATCAGGCATCTTCTTTATTCTTAGGGCAAATCAAATTTTATGTTCATATTGTGTGAAGAGATATTTATGATAGAATTAGCAGAACATCTAGGCCCTAAGCTACTTGCTTGGGGTAGCTGTCTGCAGTCCCCAGGCTCTCTGGCTGAGAGAAATAGTGTTCAGAGTAGGGAGAGTGGCCAGGGCCCTTTGTGACCTGCAGTGGAGGAGAATGGTCTTGTTAGGCACAGTCTGGATGCTTAGGTAGGGTTGCCAGGGCCCTTTGTGATCTACAGTAGAGGAGAATGGTCTTGTATGCATGGTCTGGATGCTTAGGGAAAGTGGCCAGAGCCCTATGTCATCTGCAGTGGAGGAGAATGGTCTTGCTATGCACAGTCCGGATGCTTAGGGATCATGGCATGAAGGCCGATTGTAAGACAATGAGGCAGGCATGTGAATTTTGTTTGGTCTTACATCCTGATCTCAGGGGCTCTTCACACAGCTCTTGGGTAACATGAACTTTGTCTCATAGGTTCTCTGATGGAGGTGACTAATAGTGCAGGCTTGTGGGTCTGTTGTGCTCCACCGAAAATGGCAGGTGTATGTATGATAAAGGAATCAGGGCCCTGTATTCTTACCCTAGCCGCCAGGGAGACCTGATGAGCCTTCAAGCCGTGGTTCTTCCATAGCTGTTTGTTTATAGGTTTGGTTGGTTGGTTGGTTTGTAGGTTGGTCTTTAATGGATTGAAATAAATACTTAAGGGAGTCCATGAAGCTAACCATGTTCTGAGAGAGTCAAAGCCTAGCTAGGTGAGAAGGGTATCTGGCTACTGGTATTACTCAGCAGAACTGAGTGCTCTGTGGTTGCCTTCAGGAAACCGCCCCGCCTTCGCTTCAAGGGGCAGCTAGAGATGAATCACCCTCGGGAGACCTCAGTTCCCCTGAGATACAGAGAGGAGGCTCCATTCTGCCTTGCTGTCTTTACAATCTCTAGTTTGATTACATTAAGATATGCTGGTATCATCAAACCTTCCAGCAATATGCTCTGTCCTTGCAGAGCAACCCGCGTCTGCCGCTGGTTTTAATCAAAGACAATGTGCAGACAAGATGAAAGTGGGCTTCAGATACATATTTGGTGCTCGCAAGTCCAGCATTATCTGAGGTGACTGTGGTGTCTTAGATACCCCAGCCCTGCTCCAGCCTGGTCCCATTTGTCTACTATCTCTCTGGTGCTGCTGGGCTCGGGAAGGTTTCCAATGAAGACTGTCATCCTCTGAGCTTCCAGAGATTTTCTATGCTCAAGAGTTGTCGTCACAAAAATAGTCCTTAGGGCTGAACCTGCTTTTAAGACAGGGGCCTCTAACGCAGTGGTTTTCAACCTGTAGATCTAGATCATAACCCGTTTGGTGGTCAAACAGCCCTTCCACAGGGGGTCACATATCAGATCTCCTACATATCAAATATTTACATTAAGATTCATAACAGTGGCAAAATTGCAGTTGTGAAGTTGCAACGAAAATAATTGTATGGTTGTTGGGGGGAGGGTCACCTTGACGTGAGAAACTGTATTAAAGGGTCACAGCATTAGAAAGGTTGAGAATCTTGCTCTAATGGGAAATTCGAGTGTGCTTCTGAGTAAAGATGGCAGGCGTCCCACTTCGCCTTGACAGCAGTGATTCAGCCTAGTAACCTGGGTTTTGTT
>NC_022024.1:4517902-4518414 GCF_000317375.1 Microtus ochrogaster
GCAGGAGGATGCCACTCTAATTCTAGCGTCCTTGACAGTTTAACTCTGTCTCATGAAATCGCGTGTGTAAGTTTTGTATTTCCTATCTAAACAGTGGCAGGCTGAAAACCCCTGTAGCCTGTTTTCTATTTCGTTTAGGTTCCAAGGACTATGTGGAAGTATAATTGTGACCCTTTCTTGAAATCCACATATGCCAAGCAGAATTTCACCAGTTCTCAATCCAGCAATAACTTACGTATACGAGCTTGGCTCTCGTCAGTTTGAGGTGTGGATACGGTCACGTATGTGACACCACTCACATGACGGTGTCGGAACACAGTCCTCACTGTCCCCCTTGTTTGAGACCGGATATCTTCATTGTTTTTCTTTTTCATGTGTCAGGCCCTTGAGCTTCCAGGGATCCCCCTGCCACCAACACCTCCCTGTAGGAATGCTGGGGTCACAGATGCCCAGGTTAGGCATCTGGGTTTTGTGTGTGTGTGTGTGTGTGTGTGTGTGTGTGTGTGTGTGTG
>NC_022024.1:4518589-4535072 GCF_000317375.1 Microtus ochrogaster
TCCCCCACCTCATTTTGAGGTCTTTAGTTTTTAAAACAGGGTCTCACTGTACAGTCTTGACGGCCTGGAACTCACTATGTAGACGAGGCTAGCCTTGTCTTACAAGAGATCTCTCTGCCTCTGCCTCCCCAGAGCTGAGAGTAAAGATGTGCCTGGCCACTTTGAGATTTTTAAGGACAAACTACGGCTAAGAATTCCTCATAAGAGAATCTAACACACACATATTAATTGTGAGATCTACCCCCTCCCTTCACTCCCAAACTAAATAATGAGATGGCTAGCCTTAGCTCGAGAAGAGCCTTCCCATCCAGTTATATCATGAGTACCCATGATCCCCAGCGGCCTGACTGACGTTGTGTGTTTCATTTCACATCTGACCTTAGATTTTTTTTTTTTGACCTTAGATTTTCTATCGTGATAAATAGTCTTGGATTTACTGTTTCCAGTCCTCTTCTTATGTAACCTGATGAGAATTTTCCCCTCTAAGGGCGAGAAAAAAGAGATGACTCAGCTGGGGTTGTTGTTGTTGTTGTTGTTGTTTTGTTTGTTTGTTATAAGGAAACAAGATTTCTGGTAGCCAGTGAAATTCTGCCTTTCAAATTTTGGAGAGGTCTGGATATATTTTGAATTAATCTCAGAGCTGTAGTTGGGCATTTCAGAGCACGGCCTGTGATGGAAATGCGCCATCTTATTTGATACGTACATAAGCGTCTTGACTCCCTGTATCCTGCTGAGGGGGATGGAAACTGAAGGCCCTCTCTAAGAACAGTTTGGCAGCCACTCCTGAACCAGAGCTATGCCATGGCCCAGCAGCTGCCTTCTTAGGCTTCCACCTCCAAATGTTCACAGAAACACAGACTGCGGATAGAGTCCAAACTGGGACCTGTCCACCTGCCCACGGAAAAGGGAATGAGTGTGTGAATTGTGGCTTCATCCCAACAGGAAATGTTACATGACTCTGAGAATGAAAATAATTATGGCTGTATACAGCATGATGGATGGCAAAGACTTTTCTGCCCCCGCCCCCCACAGTGCCGGGGTTGAAACCTAGGGCTTCGAGCGTCTAAGACCTCTATCACCAACCTCTGTCCTCAGACCTAATTTGTGACTAAGGGGCCTACATGAAAGTGTAAAAATGGGGTTCAGGAGATGCCTTAGTGAGTAACAGCACTGCTGAGTGAATTTGAGGATCTGAGTTCAAATCCCTATAATCCACATAAAAGCCAGGTGTGACCACACCCCCAGAATGGTGGAGCCAAAAACAGGAGATTGCTGGCATTTGGTGAGTGACAGCATGGCTCTAGGTTTAGTGTCCACTCATTCCTGCCAGGGAGGTTAAGTCTCTGCAGATCAAAGGAGGGACACCATGTGTTGGAGCCCAAGGGTGGTGCAGACAAAACTTCTCATTTTTAGTATGAAGGCTAGCCAAACGCGAGGTGATGTGTACTTTAGCTGAAACAGACGTAAGTGCAGTGAGGGAACACGCCTGGTGCTATGTCTTATGAATGTCGTCTTTGGTCATGAGAAAAGGAGCAAGTATGTTCCTCCCAGGCCTTTGCCTTTCCCGCAGAGATCACGTGGACCTGCCAGGGCAGTCCCTTCCATGTCCTTGCTTTCAAGTGCACTCACTTACGATAGTTTATGCAATTCTCTCTGGAAGGCCACCTTGTGGGAAGAGCTTTCTGCACTCTTCCCCCAGCCATAGTTCCCAGTGGATTCCCAGAGCTTTCTTACACAGGCTCCCACAGGTCAGCGAGAGACCCTGTCTCACAGGAATAAAGGGGAAAAGGATAATAGAATCGGTCCTTGTCCTCTGGCCCCCGTATATGTGCACATAGGCACATGCATACATGCACACTTCATACATGACACATGCACATGCACATCACACAAGTGTAAGTGCAAAGACGGCCAAAGCCAAAGTCAGAACAGTCCTTCCGTCTGGGGTAGCCATGGGGATTGTGTAGCTATAATTACAGAGCGAGAGGCTGCTAAGGGGCTGGGGATGTTCCTTTTTAAGTGCTAGCTACATAGGTATGTTCAGTTTGTGAACGATTTTCACCTTGTAAATATGTAATAAGCCCTTTACAATGTATATTATACTTCACTGAAATGCTTTAGGTAATTGCGCCTTTTATTCGACTGTGCATTGTATTTTTTAGGAAGAGCTTTTCGGCATCCCTCAGGAGGCCTGTCCCCTCTTTGCTCTGCACTGTGCTCTCTTCGGGACACCTCTCAGTCTCCTCGAAATGTAGAGCTGTTTTCTACGCTTCTTACAGAGGCAGCCTGCACAGGCGCAGGGCTCTTGCTTCCGCGGCTCTTTAGCATCTCTCAGAGCCTCCCTGACATCCCCTTTCTTTACCATGGAAGTCCACCATCTTGCCTTAGTCTCTGGCTGTAATGGCTGTAAAAGCCTTCCTGAATCTCCCCCTGTGTTGTGAGCTCTAAGCAGCAGGGCCTCTGTGGTTCTTATGCAAATTTCTTTGACTTGATATCTCACCCCAAACCTGACACGGTGTCCTTTTTCCTGACACCACTCACTAGCCAGTCGGCCACAAAATATCATCCCATAGCAGAAGGAAAAGGGGAAAGTACATTATATTTTAGCAGACAGTTTCCAGTAACCTCAAGAGCCACTGTCTCTCCACTGGAAGCCTATAGCGTCCAATTCTTAGCCTTTGAATATAACCTTGGGATCTAGGTTGCCTATTCTGCCTATTCTATTTCTTCTTACCTGACAAAATTCTCCAAGTTCCACTCAGCCCACATAAGCATCTCTCAGTCCTGTGTGCTGGGATGAGACTACATAAATATTCCCAACATGCGAATATTGAAATACTATCATCAAAGAGAAAGATATAAAATATATTCAGCCTATCAAATAAATATGGAATGTTCAGGAAGGTGTCCAGAGATTTTTGTTTGTGAGTGGACATGGGTCCTATATGCTTCATCCCACCTTAGATTTGATTCACATTTTTGTTTGGTTTTGGTTTTGGTTTTGAGACAGGGTTGCTTTCTATAGCCTTGGCTGACCTAGAACTCATTATGTAAGTAAACCAGGCTAACCTCAAACTCACAGAGATCTACCTGCCTCTGCCTCCCAAGTGCTGAGATTAAAGACATGCAGCACCACGCACAGCCTAGGTCCACATTTTTAGCAAGTTAGCATCCTTATGAAATGTGCCTTAAGGGGAAAAAACTTAGTAGTGATGCATGCATATTTATGAACTGCCCAGGTATGGGAAGTGGACTAAATCATGCCAAAATTATTCAGGACTCTTACAACTTAAGAGCCAGGAAGTCATTAAGTTTTATTGCTTGAAGCAATCTAACAAAGTCTCCCACATTTTGCAGATTTTAAATGTTGGAGCTTGTTGCTTCAAGTGAAATTCAGGTTTAAAAAAACAAAAACCACCTGTGGAACACTAGACTCCAAAATGCTGGTGTAAGCCATCAAACCAGGCCAGTACAAATGAAGCCATCCCAAACAGTCCAGATACTTGGAGGAGGTTTCAGACTCCAACTTGCTTGGCCACTGTGCATTTGCCAGCCCTGCCGGCCTCTGGAATTCACAGGCTGCCCCATCCCTTCCTAAAAGCCAGGCTTCTGCCAGGGACTTTAAAAAAGTCATTCAAACAAGGCTTGGTGAAGCCCTTCCCAACGCTTTGAAACCTCACTTAAACCCTGCACTCTCCTAACAAGTCATAGTTTTCAGAGACCTTTGTTGTTTTGTTTTTAATGAAAGCAAACTAGACAAAGGATTGTGGGTGGGTTGTAGAACACTTACCCGTCATACCTAGAGAAGAAAAGGAGTCTATGTCCAATGGTAGAAATACCACTGCAGAAGTTTGAAATAAATTCTCAGGTAACTTTTTTCCCTGTGTTTTTCTTTTTCTTTCTTTCTTTTTTGAGGCAGAGTTTCTCTGTGTAGCCTTGGCTGTCCTAGAACTCACTCTTGTAGACCAGGCTGGCCTCAAACTCACAGAGATCTGCCTGCCTCTGCCTTCCAAGTTCTGGGATTAAAGGTGTCCATCCTCACCACCCAGTCAGATAACACTTTTTTTTTTTGAGACGGGGTTTCTCTGTAGCTTTTGGAGCCTGTCCTGGAACTAGCTCTTGTAGACCAGGCTGGCCTCAAACTCATAGAGATCTGCCTGCCTCTGCCTCCCTAGTGCTGGGATTAAAGGTGTGCGCCCTCACTGCCCAGTCAGATAACACTTTTATAATAGGTGGTTGGCTTTGGACATATATACTTATGCATAATGCCTATTAGACCTGTGCAAGTTTTTGTTAACTTGACAGTCACCTGGGAAGAGGGGCCCAACTGAGGAACTGCATCCACCGGAATGGTCTTTGACCATGTCTGTGGGCATTTTTTTGATTAATGACTAATACTGGCGGCCCAACCCACATTGGGTAGTGCCACCCTGGGAAGACTGTCCTTGGATGCAGAACAAAGCAAGCTGAGCTCACATTGGAGAGCAAGCCCCTCCAACAGTGTTCCTCCAGGGTTTCTGCTTGAACTCTTCCCAGCTGCACTCAAGGACAGACAATTGAAACAGGAGCCAGATAAACCCTCTCCTGTCCAAGTTGACACCGCTCGGTGCTTTATCATGGCATCAGGAAGCAAATCAAGGCAAGACATAGATGTAAGTTTCATGGTAATTGTAAGAAATGACTAACAAGCAGAAGTCGCTACCTCTGAAACCCAACAGGTGAATTTTTTTTAGGTGTTGTGGGTTTCTGTATCACTTCACCATCTCCTCTTTCCCTAAGCCGCCATGTTTGCTCTGTCCTTTGAGCTGAACTCCAGACGGTCCTCTCAGTACAACGTAAGCAAGTCTGCAGAGCTTTGTTCAAGAGGGCTTGACCAGTGTGGGGCAAGTGGATACTTTAAATGGCCGTGAGCAGTAAAGAGACGTCATGGGTACAGACAGGTCGCTTCTAACTCCGCAGCAGACATGGTTGGACAGGAAAGGTGTCATGCCATGGCTGCTGAGACAATTATCAAAGGAGACAGAGTAATCACCATAGAGACAGAAATCCAAGGGTGTGGCAAGAATGTCAGTGTGGGATTACATACAATATTTCCTCATAACCAAGATGCCTTCCCACACACATTTTAATGTATGTGAAGTTGAAATATTACACAGATGTGGACATGTGCAAGTATAATGAATAGCCAAATATAAAGAAGAGACGGTTTCTTCTGCTATCCCTTTATGAGGCCCATCGTGAGGCCCCTATAACGAAAGATAGATTGACAAGAGATAAAGCCGGAATGTGTCTAATATAGATGTTATTTGACACATAAGGTATGTTACATAAAGAGGCATCACTTTATAAGAAAGACTCAAAGAAACACATGGAAATGGGCATGTATGTTCATACCTGGTAGAAAGTGGACATTTGGGCCTAGAAGGATGGCTCAATGATGATGAGTACTTGCTGTACTTGAGGAAGGTTCAGGTTCGGTTCCCAGCACCCACACTGAGGACCTCACAGCTGCCTGTCACACCAGTTCTATCCTACACCCTCTTTGAACACCAGGCATGAAATGGTCTGCTCTGTCACTTTAAGAGACAAGCCACACCCACTCCTCCACTGTCCACTGAGGCAAGCTGATCTTCAGCTTCCAGCCTGAGTCCCTTCTCTTTTCTGTCTCTCCCCTCACTCCCCCCCCCGCCCCGCAAGAGGCAGCTTCTGCCTCGTTCCATTCTCCCCAGTTCTCCCCTCCCCTCTCTGTTTCTCCCTGTTCTTCCCCCTTCTCCCCTTACCCCCTCTCCCCTTCCCTTCCATAACCCACTAAGTAAATATCCAACCTCACTCTGCATGGCGTGCCTATCCATGTCTCTGTCTTTTGCTCGCCTCCCTGCCTGGACCAGCCAGCCGCCTTCAAAGACCTTGGGCATGGTCTCGTGGTGTGCCTATCTGTCTTTCTCTCCTCATGGGACTCTCTGCCCTCGTGGCCCACTGCAGCCACGTAGGGATCCATGGCATTTTTACCTAATCCATTACAAGACACATGTATAATGCATGTACATATATGCAGACACCCTCACATACACACAAAATAAGTAAAGAAAAACAGTATTTTAAATAACAGGCATTCGTGGGAGATGTGGGATTTGATAGTGGGGTCCTCATTTAATAGGAGTAAACCAGGAAAACTTAACAAGACTTTTAAAATCGATTTAAAGATTATTTATGTATTTTATTTTGAGTGGGAGAAGCAGGTATATGTGGAGGTCGGAGGTCAGAAGTCAGGACTCTCCTGCTACCTCATAGGACCCAGGGATCGAACTCAGGTTGGCGGGCCTATGCACTAGGGCCTCTGCCCACTGGTCCATCTCACTAACTTGAAAGATGTGGTTTTTTACTTTCTGTGGTGGTACATCCCTTTGGAAGTAAAGACATCCCTTCACAGTCAATGCAGGGGAGTGCCTCTGCAATGACAGTCATGATCTGCCAGAGGGGAGAAGGGCCAAGGGAGAGCAAGAGAGGGTTTGTATGCCTGCCATCTTCTGGGTGAGCCATAGTCTAGGATTGTGTGTCTGGCTCTGTCATATCAACTTGCAGGGTAGTTGACAAGTGTCTTGGGAAAAATTCCTCCCGATGAAGAAACCATTCGTCAATCTTCTTTGGATCCGACTGGTTCTGTGGAAGGAAGGGGCTGGGCAGGAATGAGACTTGGCTAGCCACATTCCTGGAGAGGGAGTCAGCTGGCTGTAGACAGTTGCTAAGCTTTGAGGTGTGCTACATTAGGGTGTGATCGTTGTGAGACACAGGACATGGTAAAAAACTGTGGCTGTGTTTCTGAACGGAAACAGTTGAGAGCCCTCGGATGTGTGGCGTGGAGAAGTTTGGGGGAGTTTAAACAGTACTCAGATGGTTCTTTTTTGAGAGTTAGGCTTTTGCTTTTCAACCTGAAGGTACCGTGAAGTGAAGCACAGCCAATAGAAACCATGCTTCTGTTACGCCCAGATCACAGAGTCCCCAAAAATAACAACTAGGAGGCCAAGCCGTTTTTGTGAAAGCAAAGAACCTTTCTTCATGCTTAGGCTTGGACTTCCCACCTGTCCCATGCAGCGGTTGAGAGCAGAGTGCGCCAAGACCTGCAGGGGTAGGGTTTTTTATCATAGTAGAGATTGGGGTGAGGGGATTTCCAGAGTTCAGGACCCTGATTGGCTGACATTTGTCTAGGGGTCTTGGCAAAAGGGGAATAGGTGAGTCCTGGGCTCCAAGACATCTGGTGATCTTATCTAATGATTGGAATATCATGTACTTCCCTGGGTGGTGTCAGCTTATGGCTTTTCCTGGAACCCTGTGCTGCCTGCCTTGGCACCTGTGTGACCTGGGCCTCCTGTGTGACCTGGCTGTTCTGGGCCCCACATGGCCTGGACCCCATTATGTGAGCCACACCAACTTTAAGTTTTAAATTCTGTTTTGTTTTGTTAAGATACAGACCACTATGTAGCATGAACATTGTGATCCCCCTGCCTTGTCTCGTGTGCTAGGATTACAGGCATGGACCACAGTCAGCTACATTTTGAATTTCTTCCTTTTTCTAGGCTAGACACATGCGATATCACGCTCTTATAACTGGGTAGCATCAGCAGCAAGCCCTAACTTATCACTGAGGTTTTCAGTGGTGACTCCACAGTGTATAGTGTTCTCTGCTGCAGTATTCAGTAGGTTAGGACTGTCCTATGCACTTCATTGTCACAGCAGGCGTACCGGGGTTGTAACCACACCATGATGTAGAGTATCTGAACTTTACATACATACCCCGTGCTGTGTGTAGACCAGGCGGGGAAGACAGCTCAGTGAGTAAGAGCTCTTGTTCTACAGCATCCAGACCTGAATTCCACTCCTCAATACCCATGTAAAAAGCCAAGCATGACTACACATGTTTGTAGCCCCAACACTGATGAGTGGAGGCGGGTGGACTCCCCAGGTTCTCTATCCAGCAGTCTCACTGACGTTCTGTTCAGTGAGAGACCCTGTCTCAAGACATTTAGGGAGACTGGCGGGAAGACATTGCACACGCTGCCTGATCTCTGCACGAGCAAGCCCAGGCGTGTTCACCTGCATGCACCACACACATGCACCACACATGTACATGTGATAAAAACACGTCCAAACTGGTAGAGAATGGAAACTTGTCCTAAAGGAAATCTTCTGAAAAGAGTAAAATAAAATTTGGAAGAGGTGAAAGAGCATCGTACAGCCTAGTTTTCTCTCTGAGATGTGGAAGAGAGACATCACATCTGATAAATGTCCTGCTGGATTAGATGAAACAGAGCCTTTCTCGTTATCACTGGAGAGAGACTGCTCTCACATGGAGGATCTCCCTTGTCGGAAGTGGCTCGACGTTAGGTTCCCTCGATCCTGCTGTCCTGGGCAGATGTAGCCGCTCCCGTAGATAGTCAAGTGTCTGAGGAGTTGCCGACTAACCCAGAGGCATCTACGCCAAGAAGCTGTCTGGTACAGCTTCCCGAGTAAATGAATACTGGCAAAAATGGGCCCAAAGTACCTGGCTAAAGCACCATCCAAGGGCCTATTCGCCCTTCTGTTAGGGAAAAAAATACCTGGACTTCTGTGTCTGCCCTTGTGGATGAGAGGAGATTTTTACTCTCATATCCATTGCTGGGTTCAGAGCTGATGACCCAGCCCCGTAGGTAAGATAAAAGCCTAGAGTTATTGAATATAAATTGCATTTGACACGGGTTCCTTTAAAGACAGACAAAGTTGTGTACCACCACCACACCCAGCTCCCCATGGGTTTTGTTTTTTATTTGTTTTTAAATATTTGAAAATGAACTTTTTAAAGATTCATTTATTTTATTTATTTTGTGTATGTTCTGCGAGCATGTGTGTTTATATACGACATGGATGCCTGTTACATGCAAAGGTCAGAAGAGGTATTGACCTCCCAAGAACGGGAGTTATGGATGATTGAGAGGCCCTTTGTGGATACTGGAAACCCAACCCAGGTCCTTGTATAAGAGCAACAAGTGATTTGAACGACTGAGCCATCTCTCCAGGCCCATTTCTTTGGTTTTTAAGTTGAGTTCATATTCCAGGCTTTGTGGTGGTGTTGAGTAAGACCCAGGGTGTTTGAGAAAGTCCTAGCTGCACTTTGGGTATGACTGCTACACACTTACGGGTGCAGTCACCCAGGGCCTTGTGTTTAGTTTGATGCACCACTAACCCCTGTCTCAGAGTTCTATACATTCACTTTGCTCTGGGGCCACAAATTAAGTCGAGGCAATGTTTCCTCCTGCCCTAAGCTTTTTGGAAGGATGTGATGAGAGAGCTCACAAAGCACTGAGCATAACAATCATTAAATAGATATGGAACTCTCTTTCTAGCTCTCCGTGTGTGTGCGTGCATGTGTGTGTGTGTGTGCATGTGTGCATGTGTGAGCATGTGTATATGTGTGAGTATGTGTGAGCGAATATGGGTCAGGCTATGCAGTAGTGACCGTATGGGGGTCAGAGGACAATTTCAGTTGTCATTTCTCACCTTCTACCTTGTTTGAGGCGGGGTTTATTGTTCACCAGGGTATCTATCTGGCTGGGCTGTAGCTTACAAGGATTTTCCTGTCCCTTGGCCTCCTGTCTCACCATGGGAGAACTAACATTGTAAATGCATGTTACCGTGCCAGCTTTCCGTGGGCTTAGGAACTTGAACTCGGTTATTTATCCTCATGAACAAGTATTCTACCCTAGCCATCTCTCCAGCCCTAGCACTTTTGCATGAGCAATGACAACCATGATGAGAACATTTAAGATATGTAATTATGAAAATATCAGTAATAATGTCACTTTAAAAACAATGAAACCAAGACATTAAATAACTCATTAAAATCACAAAATTAACGAATGCAGAGCTTGATGCCCCCTAATGCCAACTGGCTCTGTTACATTTTAGTTTTCTTCTTTCTGCGGAGCTTGTCTCTATGAAGCCTGGGATTGAAGCTTCCTTGTTACCTGTCAGAGTCCCTCAGAGTGGTCAGGGCTCCCATCAGATCTGGAGCCAGCTGGAGTCCTATTGGACAGACAGGAAGACAAAATCCCTTCCCCCTCAGTCATCCCGCCTGTCTCTTGCCTTCTTCTCTGCACTGCCCATAGCTACTGCGTCAGAGCGCCCCAGCCTGGTAACAGTCCAGCTTGCTTTCCTCGTTCCTGATAGCCTGAGCTTCCAATGCCTAGCGCTATCTGGTACCGCCAAACCTTCATGAGCATCTATAGAGATATACTGCTTCCAGAAGGAGGCTGTGGGAAATACTTGCTGTATCTTAAGCATCCCCAATCCCAAAGCCTAAAGTCCGAAATGGTCCCAAACCTAAACACATTGCGGTGGCATAATGTCTTAAGTGGAAAATTCTACACTTGACCTCCTGTGACAGCTTGTAGTCAAAATGCATACTGAAAACACTGTATAAAATGTCTTCCAACTATGTATAGGTGTTTTCTGAAATGTAAATGAATTTTATGTAACCTTGACTCCTGTCCCAAAGATTTGACATTATATGTCTGGAAATAGTCCAGTTGTGCCTCCTCCTCCTCCCCAAACGCTTCCTGCCCTAACCATTTCAGATAAGGGATATTCAACTTGTACCAGCTAACTGAGGGAAGGCCATCTGTTCTATAAAGGGGATCCCTTGCCTTCCTACAGTGACTGGCCATGATTACGCTGCCCACTCTTCCCTGATGTAAGGAGAGGCAATCCCATGCAGGAATGGGACATGATGTGGGGAGGTCCTAACACTGGTATGCAGGTTTGTGGCAGGGAAGGCAAACTGTGACCAGTTCATCTCTTAGATTCGGATTGTGAGGGTAACAGTGAGGCTGTTGTTTCAAAGCAACCCTGGATGTGGCTGCTTGTTCGGAGGCTTTTGTTATGTGAACAGAGTTTGCAGAGAATGAGAGAAGCCATCAGTTCTGGAATAATCTAGCAAAAGACTACAGAGCAGAGTGGAGGAGGGTGAGTCTGGCAGAAGGCTCCTGTCGTGTATCCAGTCCTGCTGTGAAGAATCTAGCACTTCTGTGTTCTGGAGACCCCCATGCGGTTCTCAAAGGCAACCCCATGGAAACCACTGTTAAGTGAGAGCAGAGAAGGGGAAGACAGAGAGGGACCAGGGGGACTTGCTGGCCTTCAGTCTAGCCAACATGCTTTCCAGAAAGTGAAACCATCTTGAATTTGAACTACAAAGTCAACTTTGAAGAAGACCACACTCACCCCAAAGCCATTAGCTATGCAAGCCTTTGATTACAATTAATCAAATGCATGCCTTTTATTACAATTAATTTATAAAGTCCAACAGTGACAGCCCTTGGATGTTACAGGCAGGGTTTTTATTTGCCCATCTCTGATAGTGTTTAAATTCTAAAGTGTATTTACTCCCCTTAGAATAGGAGACAGTTTTCCTGATTCTGAACTAAGGCTTGTCTCAATTGACAAAACATACTCAAGTTTTGTTTTGTTCTCTAAAATCTGTGTGTGGCTTTTTCTTTGTCTTTCTTTCTTTCTTTTTTTTTTTTTTTTTCTTTTTGCTATTAGGCATTCATGCAGCCTCACTTGCTGGGAAATGAGTTCACACATTTGGAGTTCCCCAGGAGAGTGCAGAGGAAAGAGCTTGGGAAGAAGATGCTGTACAGGGACTTTAATATGACAGGCTGGTAAGACGCACCCCACGCCGCCTAAGCACTGCTGCACCATGTAAAGCCACCAGTAAAGGCAGCCAGGGATCTGGGCTCCCAGAGAAGGACAAAGAGCCCACAGCCACATAGAACCAATGCCCAATCGTTTGTGTTACTTTGCCTCCGTGCTGTCCTGTGGCCCTTCGCGGTGACACCAGATACCACGAACCTGACTTAATTCCTTGATTCACATGTCACAGTCATTTGGAGGCTTTTAAAATAAATTATGCTTTCTATCTTTAGAGCTGGGCAAGCAGGGATAGAAGGGCTCAAGGGAATGTGAGTTAGTGTGCTATGCTGGCTTGGGTTTGAATTCCAATTCTTGATGTGATTTTCTAAATAAGCAATGGTGCTTCTTTATTAACCAATGGTAATAAAACATACTCACAGCATACAGATGGGAGCCCCACATCACAGGGGTTCATTTTTTCATGGATGAAGTGGGTAAAGGAGGGTTTCATCTGTGAAGAATCATTAGTGGAGCCTGGGAGAGAGGACCTGTTTTCTTCTGGGGTGTCTCTCAGTATTCATATCAGCCTGGGAGAGAAGACCTGTTTTCTTCAGGGGTGTCCCTCAGTATCTAGAGAGGTTAATTTGCTCCAGGATCCTCTGCCCATGTCCAAATCTGAGGATGTTCAAGTCCCGTAAAGAAAATGGCACAGTTGGGGGCTGGAGAGATGACTCATTGGTTAAAAGCACTGTCTGCCCTTCCAGAGGACCTCGGTTCAGTTCTCAGCACCACAACCATCTGTAACTCCAGTTCTAGGGGATCTGACACCTTCACACCAACACACATAAAATAAAGTTAAATAAATTATAAAAACAAAATAAAATGGCACAGTGTTTGCTTTAGTCTATGTATACCTTCCGTTTATATTTCAAACCCTTATAGACTAACTTAGAATAGTCAGCACAGTGTAAATGCTACACACACGGTTGTTAAATCATCTAAGAAATAATGACAAGAAAAATATCTGGGCATTTTCAATATGGATACTTTAGAAAATATATTTTCCATCTGCGAATGATTGAATCCATGCTTATAAAGCCTACAGAGAGGTTGGATATGCTTTATCATAGTCAGGGTGAAATAAGAGCTCCTGACATAGTTGCCTTATGCCCCAAACACACCTATACCAGCACCAAGACCTTGATCTACAGCAGACCTGTTGATTAATGTTGACTAAGATTCATTCACTCTGCCTGAATACTCGGCAGGATGATGGAGTTACACAAGGTTGGTACGAGAAAGCACTGACTCCCATGCTGAAGTGGGTATGTGTGTTCCTGCCTGGGATCCTAATGAGAGGGCTTCTTGTCAGCCTGAAGGACAGCAGAAGATTGAAACAGTTTGCTTTCCTCACCATGTCACCAAGAGATGCAGCAAAAATCTTATCTCTTCTTCATGGCCAACAGTTGTAACCCGTGACCATGGCCCAGATCGCCATGGTGATGACATCGAAACTGGGGGTCTGGGACACTTAGTGTCATGAAAGAACAAGTTGAACTACCCTTTGGGTGTCCTTTTGGTTTTGTTTGTGTGTTTGTTTTTGTCTTTTGCTAGGTGAAGAAGCAGGTCCCAATCCCAATCTACTCTTCCTCCTCTTGGATGAAATCAGTACACCCTGACTGGGGAGCCAGCAGCTGCTCATCACCTGGTTTTGTACATTAGTGTTTAAAAGCCATACACCTGCTTGTTTCAGTGCTGTGGCTGCCTTCACAAGTGCCTCAGGATGCTGTGTGTTATGGAGTAACAAGCTACTTTTGTGGCCCAGAGAGCCCAAAAGATTTTCCCCAGCTCTAAAATGGGTAGAGAGTCAGAAGGGCTCATGATACTTGCAGCTATGGGTTTTTCAGTCCTGGAGTTGTTATTCTCACTTCTGATCCACTTGAGTCCAATCAGGAAAATGAGCACTTTTGGTTCAAAATCAAGACTAAGGTAAGGGTGAATATGGCTCGGAAACACATGGAGGGGTTTAGATACAAGAATTGGAGAATCTGGAGACACAGTGAGCAGGGTGATGGGTGCATGCAGTTGTTAGCACTGGAAAGTAGAATCCATCTGAAGTAATAACGGGAGAGATGATGGCGACAGACTGAGCTCGTACTGAAGGAGACATGGGGAGCAGACAGCAGCTTAGATTTACTGTGGGCTGATATAAGCTACTCATGTATATTCCTGGGAACAGCTAAGTGGAAATGTTTTCAGAAGGGTGTATTAAGGAAAGTGAGGGATAGATTGACTTCAGAAAACAGACTCGGGTATCCAGAGGAAAACAGGCATAGATTGGTATATATAAATATATATGGTATAGATATAATGTGTGGTCACCCAACCTAGTAAAATGGAAATGAACAGGAGACAAAATGACATAGGTCTCAATACAAGGAGTAAGTCAGAGCAGCTTTGGTGGCCCATTTAAAATGTCTTCTCAGTCAGTGTATACGCTGGCTGTGTTAGAGACACAAGTGTCTGGACCAATGCTTGTCACAGAGAAGGCAAGCGGCAGATATCACAGGATGAAGTAGGGGTGTAATCCTCAGACCGTGAGGGGCAGGTCAGAAGGAAGAGTGGATTGAGGTTATTTTTAAGATATGTTGTGATTGAGACAAAGCTGTACTAATTTTTTTCCAACCAGAGGTGAGAATCGGGCAGAAACCCTAAGAATCCATGTCATGCCTCTGTTGTCCTAGGCAGAGTGTCTTTGTGGCAGATGCTTGCTGTGGTGCGCTCGGGGAGGAGAGGTAGTGTAATGCTTCTTACCGGCTTTGGAAAGCACTTGGGAGGATGGGTGTCATGACTTTAATGGGAAGATGCTTTCAAAGGCTATAACTCTTCAAACTGGGTGATGAGGTTACAGTTTTTTATGTTGCCTTTTTTCGGTCTCTTGAAACTATACTTAATATTTTTTTTTTCAGAGTGGCTCATCTATCTTTCCCTTGAACAAGGAGGCTTAAGTGTCCTCATTTTGTAATTTTTTTAAAAGTAAGTTCAGGAGCTTGATATGCACTTTGCTTAGCAGTAGGTGGGCGGACCCTTTGTTAGACAGGTTTCGGAGAAGTGCTTTCTCTCCCTTCCCACTCTGCATGCGTGTTAGTATGGTACTACACAGAGGATGAGCTGCCTTTAACTGCCTTCACAGAAGACACTAACTGAGTAGCCAAGGCTGAGAATGGCTTCAGTCAGACAGGGTTTGATTTGTTTCCAGGGTAATTCCCAGTGCGGCTGCTGTCTTCCAAGCGTGGCTGTGGGCAGGATTTAAGTACACCTTCATGTTTCCTGCCTGTTCTTCCTCTTGATTTGAAAATGGAAGCCCTTTCTATCTTTGTTAGAGGAATTTGGGGAGTTTAAAACCCATTTACACCACAGCCTGAGTAAATCCCACTTCCGCTCCAACTGGAATTTTTTTTTTTTAGTGTTTTACCCTTTAGCAAAGAACTTCAGATCAAGGATTGGTTTGTCATTGTTAGCTTGCTTGGTCGGTTGTGTTTTGTGTGGAATTGTTGAAAAAGGGTCTCGTGTAGCCTAAACCAGCCTAAACCAGCCTAGAACTTGCTGTTCAACTAGAGTTGGATCCCAGGGCCTTGTGCTTCCTAAGGAAAGGCTCTGTCATGGAGCCCCAATACTGTTAGACATTAGGGTTCTATTTCTGATCTCTCCTGTCTCTTCCTCCCAAGTGCTGGGGCTGTAGGTGTATGACATAACACCCAATTTTATAGTCCTGGAGATGGAACTGAGGGCTCTATGCATGCTGGGTAAGCACTCCACCGACTGAGCTACAGCCCTGGCCCTACAGAGTCATTCTGAAACATGGTGTCTGCTGACATTTCTCTGTCATCTACCGAGGAGAAAGAATTGCAGGATTAATTTAAGAGAAGGATGAAAGGATTTGGAGCCTGTTTCTGTTCCCAGTAGAACCTTAAGTAGGATGGCACAGGCAGACTACTGAACAATGGGAGTGTGTCGCGCTCCAGGACACGAAGGCTTCCTTACCTTACCAAGCCTTGTGTTTCTCAGCTCCCAAGGAAGCCTTGGGCTATGAACTCTCGTTTCTCTAAAATTAACAAAAGGTCCACACACTTCTTTGGCTGAGAGGTATGGGAAGAGCTAAGGGCCATGCCCTGTGATAAAAGTTTTATCTAATTCCTCAGATTTTACTGTTAAAGTAGGCCAGTCTGCTCAATAAATCTTAAAGGTAAGAAAACCGAGGCAGGAGTTTCCCTTGCTCTGGCTTCCCAGGACTGGTATGAGAGAGGGGTGGGATGTGGTCCGAGACACGGCTTCATGTCTGTACGAGTGTCTGCTGCTCCGTGTCTCTTCACGTGAGCAAACCAAGACCCAGAGGGATTTGCAGTTTGCTCATTTTCTACCGATACACAGTGTCAAAGTACAGACTGGAACTCAGGTTCTGTCTGCTATTTCAAGGCTCCTTCTTAGCTAAGATGCCCACCAACTCCCCCCCCCCCCAGGTCAGTGGTTCTCAGCCTTCCTAATGCTGTGACCCTTTAACAGTTTCTCAGGTTGTGGTGGTGACCCCCAACTGTAAAATCATTTCATCGACACTTTGTAACTGTAGTCTTGCTACTGTTAAGATCTGCAGTGTAAATATCTTATATGCAAAGGGGTTGTGACCCACAGGTTGAGAACCACTGCTCTAGGGTAACACTTGGCATCTTTACTCCCGTTTGGCGTTCTGATGGCGATGTAAGCAGTGCAGCATAGCCAGGTGGTGGCGGAACACGCCTTCAACCCCAGCCCTTGGGAGGGTGGC
>NC_022024.1:4535535-4537624 GCF_000317375.1 Microtus ochrogaster
C
Source organism: Microtus ochrogaster (assembly GCF_000317375.1). Classification (NCBI taxonomy): domain Eukaryota; kingdom Metazoa; phylum Chordata; class Mammalia; order Rodentia; family Cricetidae; genus Microtus; species Microtus ochrogaster. The sequence goes on from NC_022024.1 coordinate 4,535,537, forward strand.
CTCTGTCTCCCTGGTATCTCCTCAGCAGTCCTTTATGGACAGGAGGATGAAAGAAGGCATCTGGGAAACTGCAAGGCAGTGGCTTTTCTCACTCCCAATGTGACCCGATGGACCATTTCGTCAAATTAAACTGGGAAGCTTCCACTCCTGACCCAGAGTCAGGCATGCTTTGGGGGATGGGGATGGTTCCACAATATCGACAAAGAAGCTATGCATAGGGAAATTGACGCCTCTCATTAGGGGAGCATCGCAGCGCTCCACAGCGGTCTGTGGTGTGTCTGCAGCAGGGAGGAAGTGTGGGAGAGGGTGTCAGCTCTGGGAAGCCTTGTCTCATAATTAAAGATGAGTCTCTTGCCTCCTGACAGGAACCCTTTTCTCTCCCACTGTCTTGCTTTCTCAGAGACTGTGGATCAGCTTGGCAGGCCCAGATTGTTTAGAGGACAAAAGGTTATTGTCACCAGGCCCATCATAATGAGATTGGTTGCTTCCCTACCTCCCCCCACCTCCTCCCTCCTTCCCCCTCTCTGATAGTTTGCTCAGCAGCTTGATTTACAATGGCTTTGTCTGAGCGCAGCAGCTCTGAGTTAGTCCCTGGTGTGGCCTTCCCTTGCTCTCCCCATCCACCCACTCAGCTCTCACCTTCTGTGCCTTGTGTCATTGGTCCTGGTGCCAGAATCCCCAAGCTGGTACCCCTCCTCCCCGGCCCTTTGTGTCAAGATGCTCTTGCAGGATGTACCCTGGAGCTGGCATCGTGTCAGCTCTGAGAGCTCCGTGGCCCAACCCTGCAGCCCTCTGAGCTGTCTGGGGCTGTAATTTGCTGGCAAGCATCTTTGTTACTGGCTTGAAACCACAGTTTCTCACAGCTGGCTCCGTGGCATCAGGTCCCTGCTCCTGTGATTGCTGGCGATTTGACTTTCTCATGTAAGAATCAGTGTTCTTTGTGCCCTTCATGCGGCCACATGGGGTGCTGGGCCCAGGATGACATTTGTGTGGGTGGGGGCTGAGACCTCACCCCTGGCTTCGGGCCAGGTTCTTCAGCAGCTGTTCTGGGGTTGCTGGGATTTGTAGGGAAGGCGGAGGTCAAAGAAGAAAAGTCCATCATGCAAATGTAAGATTTCTTCCAGATGGTTTTGGGTACACGCAGTGGCCACCCGACTTTTCCCTCCAAGCAAAGCCTCCCTAACTTTCACATTCATGATGGTCCTGCGGGAGAGGGCAGTGGCGGGAGGCTGTCCTGGCGGCGGCAACACGAGGTCACATGGTTTACTGCATCGGGGATGGCTATTTTGATATTTTGCTCTGCCGAATCCTCTGTTGGTAAAATGCTTCCTTTGCCCATTGCTGCTCACCTCTATGTCCAGAGGGGGCTTGGGTCAGCTTTGCTCGGCCTTTCTGAGCTCCTGGAAGAGGTAGAATCCAGAGACATTAATTTTTTATTCTCATCCCTTGCAACCCTGAAACATCTAATGATTCTAAGTTAATGATGTGTCAGGGTAATTTTCCCCTCCTCTGTTTCCTGAAAGCTCTGAGCAAATTGGGATTTTCCACTGGGAGACAAATGGAATCAGGCACAGTCTTCTCTGGCCAGCCTTCCCGACTCTGGTGAAAGGCAAGGAAAACTCTCCATTTTCTGTGCTCTGGAACACAATGAGGCCACTTAAAATCCAATTAGTTAAAAATTAAATAAAATTAAAAATTAATTCACCAAGTCTCACTAGCCACATGTCACTTGCCAGTAGCCACACCTGGCTAGTGGCCACTGCAGATCAAAGCATTTATATAATCCGGAAAGTTCTCGTGGCCCGAGCTGTGCTCTAGATGATAGGAGAATTTGAATACAGTCAGGCTTTAGAGTAAGATGTAGGAAACTGTCTGTAGCTAAGCATCCCAACAATATAAGGTGTCTAAACAGCTGAGCAGAGGGTAAAACTTGTCTTACGTATATAAAATTCTGGGCTTAATCTCTCACACTACGTAAACTGGGCATGTTGATCTGCACCTATAATGCCAGAAGATTAGAAATTCAAGATCATGGATAGATAGGCGATAGATAAGCAGGTAGGTAAGTAGATGGATAGATGGATGGAT
>NC_022024.1:4537744-4566068 GCF_000317375.1 Microtus ochrogaster
AGGCAGGCAGGCAGATGGCAGGGAAAGCCAAAGGGAAAAGGCCCCCTGGCCTTACTGAGTCCGACTAAGGCAGCTGGGAGATGGGCTTTGCTCCACCTTCCAAATGCCCAGGGACTTCTGTCATGGTGTTTAGGAACGGCTAACTCGTCCCCAGCTGTCCCTTTGCTGGGCAGGAAAAAAAGGCTTCATGCTGTTGACCATAACGGGAAGTCCAGCCCCTCTCATCTGCCTAAGTCAGTAGCTTTCTCCCTTTCTGTCTGTCTGTCTTTCTCTCTCTCTCTCCCTCTCTCTCTCTCCCCTCCTCTCTCTCCTTCTCCCTCCAGCCTAGCCTCTCCCCACTGCCCCCTAGGCTGCCACCAGATGTTGCTCCTTTCCTTCTTGCTTTTCCTTTTACTTCTTGGGAAGTAGTTCAGACCCTGATTAAAAAGTAAGTTCAGTTCCACGGCTTTCTGTTCCATTTCGAAACTGAATTTTTGCCTTTATTCACAGTCTGCAGCCTAGAAGCCAGGCTCAGTCATGAAAGGCCCAGCCCCATAGCCTTAGGCTTTTACCAATAAAAAGACCGTATTTTCTGGAAAGAGAAGCCTGGTGGAGACAGCCCCACCCAAGTGGGTGCATGGGGTCTCTGGGTCAAATGGCACAAATATTATCCGTGCAGCTTCTATATCTCCTCTGTGCCCTCCGTCTATACATTCAGGTAGATCATGGGTAAGGCAGTGGATAGATGAGAAGGGCATGAAGCCAACTCCAGAGTGGCACCCATATTTGATATGCATTGGTTTATCGAATCAAGCCGGAAGCCCTCTTACAGGAACCCCAGGCTTTCTCCTCCCTTGTACCGCCTCATAAAGTTCCATTACTGACAGTCCTCATTAGCTTGCCTACTGGTCCCCAGGCATCTTTTAAAGGGACACTGCCCTTCTCTGGGTCTTGAATTTATACGTTGGTCATGCCTGTGGGTCTAATTAACGTCAGCGTTATTAGTCTTACTTAGAACGCATGCGCTTTCTAGCGGTTTGACTCCTGAGTCCTACAGAGTAATTGTAAAATTCAAACTCTCTACTTTTTCTTTTTGCTCTTAATCACTCTTCACCCAGTCTTTGGAAATTTGCTTGCAGATGTCTCTGACTGGCGTTTTGGGGAACGCAGGAGGATTTCCCAGCCCCACTCCGTTGCAAATCCTGACATTTCTTGTGTGCCGTGGACCGCACTGGGAAGCCTTTTAGACTCCCCAGAGAAATATCACATTTTAATTTTATAATTACTTCAGAAGAAAGCAAGCCTTTCCCTAGCGAAAGCTGGTATTCATTTCCTCCAAGCAACTTGTGTTTTCATAGTTTAACGATTATGGGGCCTCCTTGGCAGCGATCTGACTGCTGAGAACAGTGAGAACATCTGGGCTCTGCAGAGATCGGGGTGAGGGCTTCGCGATTGTCTCAGGGAACTTTTGCCCTAAACCTCAGTAGATTTCAGGGCAGGAGGGTTACCTGGAGCGTGGACTGAGCCCCTCAAAGGCATCTTGTTCCCAGGTCCAGGCAGGAAAGGGAGTCTGGAGCCACAGTGGGACCGGGGTCAGCGCCATGTGGAGCGTGGCCTCTCCCTGGCTCACAGAGCCTGCGATGATGAATGGTTATTTGCGATGTGCATGTTCTGCAGCTCTTGCTGCCGGAGCAGCAGGGAAGAAAGCCATCCCTGCTGCGTACAGCACATTTCCTGACAGTGACAGATGACTCCCACTCCTGCCCCACGCAGGAGGCCAGGGGACGCTATGGGGTCTTTACAAATGGCCGCTAGCCAAGACAAACAGGCTTTGTCGGGCCACTGGGAAGAGAAAGAAAAGAGACACCCCACCATCTTGCTCCCTATTGATGGGGCACCCCATATGTACTCTCACACAGACCCTCACCTCTCCCCTTCTGTAGCTGGATGTTTGCCATTCCTAGCATATACAGGCTGCTTCCCTGCCTTCCTTCCTTCTCCTCAGAGCCACTGAAGAGTCCCCATCCCCATACCCTTACTCAGACTGTATCTGCATCTCATTCCCCCATGTATATATACTAACTGGGGGTGTATATCACACAGTGCTCAAACAGCTTTCAGTCATCTGGGAGAGTGTGAGAATGTCACAGACCTTCAAAAGTTTCTGTTGGAGTAGGCGGGATCACTGAACTCCCAGAGGGTCCTCTTTTTATATTTTGCAGATCTGTATTGTATACCTGTTGCATAAGAAGCATCACGTTAAGAACAGATGCGGCATAGCCAGACTGCCTCGCTGGGTCAGTTACCCCTGTATGACTTTTACAAATCATGCTTCTGCACTCAGCTGTGGTTCCACCATTTGTGATATGAGAGCTAATTATATTACCAAACAGTGGTTATATTATACATTTATATGCCAGGTAGGTGCCCAGCAAAACTGTCCTGTACTAAGTGCTGGAGGTGTGTCTAATTCTATAATCAATAGGTGCATGTGTGTGTGTGTGTGTGTGTGTGTGTGTGTATAAGCTAGATAGCATTATAGAAGGATCCAGGGATTTATAATCCAGAATACAATCAAATGTTTGTTTCCCAAGGTAATGAGGAACTAGAAATCAAAAAGGGAAAGAAAGGCAGTTTAGAGATGCAAGTGTCTGAAAGAAAGTCAAGGTACGCTGGCCAACTCTGTCTGGTAGCTCTGCCCCATGCAGGGTGGGTGAGGAGACAGGCTCCACTCAGCTGAGGTGACATGGTACTGTGTGAGAGAGACACCCAGTGCTGCCCAGACCCTCATATCATCTGCTAGCACTTCCTAGCACTGATTAGTTAGGTGCTTTTTATTCTTTTCATCCTTCTGTGTCCCTTGATTCTGTACCTTCCAGAGTCATCCCTGTAACAGGAGGGACACCAAGCCCCTCAGTGACTGAATCGAGACCTCCTATTGGACGGCGCTAATCACATAGGACGTGATAGTCTGAAGACTGCTCATGCTAGCCTGAATTGCCTATGTAGAAATGTAGAGGTTATTAACAAGGGTTTAATATGAGACCAGAAGCAGTAGTGGAAGAAGCAGCTGTTTCTGAGAGAGGAGATTGAGTTGGGGAGTGACTTTGTGTAGAGACTGTGTTAGAATCTAAAGACCCAGATTCAGACGGGGATCTCAAGAGGACTGGAGCTACCAGAATGGATATTGTTTGCAAACAAACAGCACAGCAGAGGCCGAAGTACTTAAGACAGAATGTGTGTTTGGGGAACATAGAAGCCAGAGGTGATATTCAAAATGTCTTAATAATCAACATGGAGGACATAGACTCAGCCTGGCGGATACAGGGGTCCTGGAAATCCCCAGCTGCAATAGGCACTATTAAGCCTTTATTGACTGCTGTATCCTGGGGACTCTGCGAAGGACACAGAGTACAGACAGGAGACTCACAGGGCCTGGCCATTTTACAGCCAGTGTGTAATTATTTCAGTGTTCCACACAGTTAAATTGGTGCGTGTCAGCTAGACATCATTGCTTTGCTCGTGGTCATCCCACAGAATGAACACGTAGGACGCGCAGCACGGGAGCGTGCCCAGAGTGATGATAGAACTCACAGGAGAATAGTATCACGCTCCCTGGGCAACTGTGAAAGCCGTGATAAAGGTGAGATGAACCTGTGTTGTTTTACAATTTCTCCCTTAAGAGCACTATTTCCCTGTAAAGGAAAGACAGAAGGAACCAGTGGGGCATTGAGAAGAAACTATGGGCCAGCCTTCCGCCCATCAACAGGATCCTATTTTAAGGATATTCCAGAGAAGTATGTACCATTATGTTCTCACAGATTTCCCAGGTACTTTACCAACCTGCCAAGAAAACATTCTTTATCTCTACCCCACATCTCCGCTTAGGATATGTCACTGTTATTGGAGATTGACAAGGCTATTTTCCTTCTCTGTGCCCACAGAGTGTCAAAGTAAGAAACGATGTTGGTGCTTTCACAATAACAGATGTTGAAGTGCTAACCCAGTGTGGCCCTGGAGCATCTTCAGAATCAGTAGGACAAGGTGCTAAATTAAACTCCCTGGGAGTGAGCTCACCCCAGGCACCCATCCAGAGAGCTAGTAAACCCCAACTCTAGACCCTAAAAGATCTATCTCATCCTGTCATTGTGGTCCTCTTAAATTCAGACAAGCCCAAGATTCACATACAGTGAAGGTAAGGCTTTGTGTCTATCCTTGCTGAAGAACTGGTCTTGCTAGCAAGCTTGCTCCGGGGGTCCCCCGTCTCCACCTTCAAGGCTGGAATTACAAGGGAGCTGCCATGTCCATTGTGCCTTATGTGGGTTTCTGGGGGCCCAAACTTGGCTGTTCGCATTTGTTCCATAAGATTTTCAACCACTGAGCAGTCTCCCCAGCCCTGTGCATGTGTTTTCTTGTTTGTGTAATGAATATAAAACCCTAGCTCCCTTACTCGGTTACTATAAGCATTACAGACGTAAAGAAGAACATTGAGAACAAAGTGTGTAACAACCTGGAGAGGGCTAAGAGCGGGGTGAGAGTGGTAACCAGTTGGTCATCCTGATGCATGAGCCAGGAGGAGACAGGTCCTGGTTCAGTCTCCTTCTGAGGATTTGTGGAGGCCGGATCACCATTTCAGACTAAGGTACAAGTAAGAGCCAGTGCCTGACTATTTTGATTTTCTGATCTTCAGGTTGAACCCCAATATCTGTCTCTGGATTTTTACTATTCATGCTGCGTGTCTGTATGGTGTTATCAACCCAAAGCCCTTGTATAGAAGGTGTTGAAAGATGTATCTCTGATATAGTCCCAAATGTGGCTTGTCCCAGGAGCTACACGGCTCTATACTCCCTGATACCAGTGCCCTGATGCCAGAGAGAGGGGCTTTGTGAGGGTTGGCACAGAGGTACTAGCCTACGCAGTGGGACTCTCCCCTCTAACCAGCAATCTCTTGTGTTGTTTTCTCCCTGCCCTTTTGTGTCTCTGTAGTCAGTTCTGGCCATCTGATTTTGTATATCCTTACATGATGTCATACATAAAAGGCCAGTGTCAATGAAGTTCATGTTTGTTTCAGAATGAATGGTCCCAATGAAAGCTAAAAATCACTCTCCGTTGGTCATAAAAGCAAGGCTCTGTGATTGAGGCCCGTGGGGAGAGCTAATGTTATTGATTAGAACATGAAGCTCTCTTAGCCAAGTACTAATGTACACCCAGAAAGAGCAGTGGATCAGGAATAATTTCCAAATCTGGAATTTCCCCTACGAGTCATCCTGAATGATTTGTCCCAAAATAGCACCAGTTCTCTGTATACACACTTGTTTCTGGTTCTCAGAAATGGATCCTCAGCGTCTTCATCTTCTATGCAAGTGGAGTATGCCTCTCTGCCACTGCGCTTGTGGCTGTGAGTCGGAAAAATCACCTTTGCTGTCTGCACCTAATTGGCTTTGTGTTCCAGCACCTGGGCCTAGCCCGCGATAGACAGTTGGCAAACATTAGGAATGAGTACAAAGCCTGCTGCTTCTAACTGCTCAAACCTTGGTTCCTAGTGTGGAAGCTTCTGAACAGGTTCTGTTTCTTTGCTCAGAACTCATTGCGGGCAGGGACCCATTCATAGACTGCGAAACCAGTTAGCATACGAAGGTAAAGCATGTTCAACAAACCAGGCAGCAATGGATGGGAAGAAAATGCTGACCTCTATATTGTATGTAATAATAAATGTTGGCTTAATATATGCTTGTTTAACTGATCCCAAAGTATAAAACCTTTCCTCTAATCCAGTCAGTTTTTCAAGGGAATATAGAGAGGCCAGTAAGATAAAACCCAGCTCTGTTCGTCTGTCTGTCTGTCTGTCTATGTGTGTCTCTGTCTGTGTCTCTACATGTTGGGTATGTGTGCCTGTTTTCTGTGTGTGTACATGTTTGGGTATATCTGTATGTATGTATGTATGTATGTATGTATGTATGTATGTATGTGTACATATTTGGGTATTGTGTGCACACAGCATATGTGCGCTCATACCTATAGAAGTTAGAGAGTTATGTCAGGTCTTGTCCTCAATCCTGCTGTACCCTTACATTTTGAAACTGGGTCTCTCCCTTAGTCTAAACTTGCCTTTGGCTACACTGGCTGTCTAGTGAGTTCCAGGTTCCCCTGCCCCCTACCCACCACCACCGCCACCTAGCGCCGGGATAACAGACATGCAGAGTGCTGGGGTCGAATTCAGGTCCCCAAGCTTGCTCAGTGTCCGAGTTTGCTTTTCTGTTGCTGGGGTAAAACCACAAGAGAAGCAACTCGGAGAGGAAAAGATTTCTAACATCTTACACATTAGAGCCAGTCCATCACTGAAGGAGGTCAGGGCAGGAAACCAAGGCAGGACCTGGAGGCAGGAGCTGATGCCGGGGCCATGGAGGGGTGCTGCTTACTGACTTGCTTCCTCTGGCTTGCTCAGCCTGCTTTCTTATAGAACCCGGGACCACCTGTCCAAGGATGGCCCCACCCACAATGGGCCAGGCTCTTCCCACCAATAGTTAATGAAGAAAATGCCCCATAGACACACCCAGAGGCTAATCTGACAGAGGCCATTCGTCCATTGAAGCCCCTCTTCTCAGGTGACTCTAGTCCAAACCTGCCCAGCACATGGTACAGACACCTTACCTACTGTGCCATCTCTCCGGCCCCTTCTGTTTGCCTCTCTCCATTATACATAGGCCTGTTAGGAGCAAGAGGAGCATTTAGGCCAAAAAAAAAAAAAAAGTATGATTACCAATCCCCAAACTCCAGGTATGGTCCACTTCACGCTAGTGGATGAAAGAAAAGCAACGGGAATTTTCCCAGGGATTGTGGGTGGGCTCTGTCACCAGGAAGGTTTCCTCTCTAGGACCAAACCTAACCTCATTATGGGGTGCTTTCCTAGAGAGACCAGAAGGCCCTTTTATGTGGCTGAGATGGGGATGTTGTTTACTTCCTTGCTTTGAACCTCCGTGTGATGGGCAGCGTGGTTGTCGGCCCTCCTGGTTCTCTCGCCAAATAGGAATCATTTTCAGACAGCTCAAACTTGGTCTTCATACCTGGGTCCAACAGAGATGTATCTGCCTCATAATGGCTTAATACTTACAGACTTTGGCTAATAGAAATGATGCTCCTGGGGCCAAAATTAGAAAAGAGGAGGTTTGTTTAGAGAGCCTCAAATTGACCTCGCCAGGGGTCATATAACTGAATAGCTACTGAAATTTGCTAGGGGCACATGGATGTAGAAAACCAGTGAGTCAAACTATCACACCCATAGATGTACGCACGCGTGCGCACACACACATACGTGTGCACGCATACACACAACTTAGGTTTGAAGGTAACTCAATCCTGTCAGGCAGTGCTGAGTCTATGGCAGAGGAGCTGAACCAGGCAAGAGCCTAAAGGCTAGACTCCAAACTACCTTGCAAATGCCAGATATTTCTTAGCTCCCTCAGACTCTCCCCAGGGACCCATCCTCCACATCTCTGATAAGAGCCTTCTCTTGTTAAAGCTTGCCACAGACTCTGTGTCCCTGACTGTCTGGCCCCCATCTTTCCAGCAGGCCAAGTTCCCACCCACTTGCAAGCTTAAGATATGTCTGAGGATTTTCTGGAACACTTTGAAGCCAGGAAGAAAAAGCTCTTAGAACTTCAATACTGAATCTTGTGTGACTATAAAGGAGCCCTGTGTGTGGTGTGTGTGTGTGTGTGTGTGCACATGTGTGCATGTATATGCATATGTGCCCGTGCACACACACACAGAGCAGGCAATGAGGGCTGAGCTGGCTGCCCGCTAGCACCACGCCAGGAGCAGGAAGCAGCCTCCATTTCCGCGACTCTGTGGTCAGGCTCCGGGCTTTGATGCCTTTGGAAATACAGATGGCTGGCAGAAAAAAAAGGAAGCATGAGGTGGCTGCCAGCCCCACATTGCTTTTTTCCAGGAAGGCCTAAAAAGAGTGGGGGTGGGGTGAGCCAGTCAGGGGAGAGCCATGACAGATTCCAGCATTTCTTAATTGGGGTTTTGCCAAGCTCTGAGAACCACCGCTGGCTTTTGGGCTTCAAGCCTGAATGGTGTTTCCTCCGGGGCCTTGTGTGAGCTGCTGTTGAGACTTTGTTCTAGGGAGGCAGCAGTGAGGACCCGAGGGCAGGATGCTCCTTCCCGCCGTTCCTCCATCCAGGCGTACTCTGCCTGGTGAGACGTGACTGTGCCAAGGCTAGGACTCTGTGCTGTGGAGAAAAGAGACTGCATGTGGCTCTCCCCTCCCTCCTGGAGAGGCAATGGGCTTCCGCCACAAAGGGAAACTAACCCAGCAATTCTCCCTTTAGATTGCTGTTTAGATCTCAGGCGTCCTACCAAGGCCTGGGGCTTGTTAGGACTAAGGTGCCTGTAGGCTTGTATATCATTGGTTGACAGGAGAAAAGGCTTAAATTGGGGTGGTTCTTTTGCTCAGCAAGATGGTGTCTCTATGAGCATGTACTGTTTTCGCCCCTGTTAGCCAGTTCTTTAACTCCACAGCTCTACTAAGGAAAGAATAGGGTTCCTGTGACCTTAATAGTCCTAATTCATATGTCATTAGCAGGCTATCCTTCATAAAGGGCATATTTGTATTCTGTGCTTGCAAGTATCCTCCCCAGTACCCAGTTGAAGAAGCAAGTCCAGACATTTCAGGGACTTTTCCTAAGTTCACGCAGCTAGTACACGTGAGGACTGCAATATTACTTCCAAACCACCGACTCTGAGCCTGGAGTGCTGCAGTTCACCACAGTGGGCTCTGCCAGGAGGGAGGAACATTCAGGAAGAAAGGTCCTCGGGGGGAAAAGAGACATCCAAGGCAATGTCGAGAGGTTAGTGGAAGAATGTGACTCACTGGTATGTGTCACTGGAGATCACAGACTGTCCAGATTCTGTCGTCCCCAAAGGCAAACCGTCCTTCAGTTCCCCCAGAAGGAATCATATTCTCTTTAGACGACTTTGAAGTTCTGCTAAGGAAATCAGTTTAGTGACATGAGCAGTTTTTTTTCTACCCCTCTCTTTTAGTGAAAGTTTGTAGCTTAGGAGAAAGGGGAGTTTGTGGGAAGTACTCTGGGTAGGTGATGTCCAAGTGTGACCTCTGAACTCCAGCTAAGAAGTCACAAAGGAGGTAGTTAAGTTGCTAAAGTTTGTGCTGTGAATGAGGAGCCATGTTAAAATAGAGCCTCACCTAGCGGTGGTGGCACAGGCCTTTATTCCCAGCACTCGGGAGGCAGAGGCAGGTGATTCTCTATGAGTTCGAGACCAACCTGATCTACATAGCTAGTTCCAGGACAGCTAGGGCTGTTACACAGAGAAAGCTTGTCTTGAAAAACCAAAATAAGTGAAAGAGAAGAAAGATTTAGCTGGGTGGTGGTGGTGCACGCCTTTAATCCCAGTGCTCAGGAGACAGAGGCAGGCAGATCTCTGTGAGTTCGAGGCCAGTTCCAGGACAGTCTCTAAAACTACAGAGAAACCCTGTCTCTAAAAACAAAACAAACAAACAAAAAATAGAGCCTTCAAGTCCAGTTTTATCCCATGCTTTTTCAGACCCAGGCCAGCTGGCCTTGGTGAGTTCCCGATAGAACATCCCCATTGTCTCAGTGTGTGGGTGCACCCCTCGCGGTCCTGAGTTCCTTGCTCGTGCTCCCTCTCCTTCTGCTCCTGATTTGGACCTTGAGATTTCTGTCCGGTGCTCCAATGTGGGTCTCTGTCTCTGTCTCCTTTCATTGCCTGATGAATATTCAGGAGGATGTCTATATGTTTGTCTTTGGATTCACCTTCTTATTTAGCTTCTCTAGGATCACGAATTATAAGCTCAATGTCCTTTATTTATGGCTAGAAACCAAATATGAGTGAGTACATCCCATGTTCCTCTTTTTGGGTCTGGCTTACCTCACTCAGGATGGTGTTTTCTATTTCCATCCATTTGTATGAGGACTACTGAGAACTCAAGAACAATGGCAATGGGTTTTTGATCCTACTACATGTACTGGCTTTGGGGGAGCCTAGGCAGTTTGGATGCTCACCTTACTAAACCTGGATGGAGGTGGGCGGTCCTTGGACTTCCCACAGGTCAAGGAACCCTGATTGCTCTTTGAGCTGATGAGGGAGGGGGACTTGATGGGGGAGGGGGAGGGAAATGGGAGGCGGTGGCGGGGAGGAGGCAGAAATCCTTAATAAATAAATAAATTAAAAAAAAATAAATAAAACATAAAAAAAATAGAGCCTTCATTTTAAGCTCAGGGCTAAAGAGGCAGAGATAGGTGCCCTGGGACTGGCTTGCCAGCCTAGACTAGCTGGTGAGCTACAGCTGACAGACCATGTCTAAAAAACAAAGTGGTTGACCCCTGAGAAACAACACTTTAGTATGTCCTCTGATCTCCACACAAGAGCACATACCTATGCACCCACAGGGACATACATTCCCCACCCCTCCCCACCCACCCACACATCACAGTGTGTGGGAGAGGGGTCCTCTGGCTGGGAAGGAACTCTCCGAAAGACCAAGAAGAATTTCATTCCCTTTTTTACTTTCTCCTTCTTCTTTCCCCTTCTCCTTCCCCTCCCTCCTTTTGCTTGGAATTCTTTTCTCTTAAAAGTCCTTGCTAAAGCCATTCTCTTGCCTCGGTCCCCAGAGTAGATAGGGCCTCACGCAGATAGACATCACAGTGCGTGTCTTAAGATGCTTCCTCAAGTGGGCAGCAGACCTTTAAACCGAGTTAATATAGAAGATTATGTATGTCAGTCAATATAAACTGAAGTTACTACGGTGTCTCGGCAACACTACACAACATGCAGAACTGTGACTTTTTAAAAATGGCCATCCCAAAGGATATTTAGGAATTTCCTGTAGAAAGTAGTCATTCGTAGAATCATAAACAGTGTTTTAATTACTTTGTAACTATTTATTAATATGTATAGGTAATGAAAGAGAACCTACAATTTTAATATAAAGAGTTCTACTTAAGGGAGAACTTAGCTCTGATTTTCAGAGCAAAGTCTGCTGAAGGCAAGGTGAAGAGGAACACCAAAGCAATGGCACACCATCTTAGAGGGAAACTCAGCAGCTGAAGGTGAAGGGCCAGCCATCATTCATCATTCAGATGTCTGCTAGTGTCTGGGTTCCGTCCACAGTGTGCTTGCCTGCCCGCCTGTCAGCGTCAAGAGCAGGCAGAACCTAAGGAGTCACTGTCTTCAGAGAACTAATGTTCAGAATGGGGATGGAGCGGACACAGTAAGCTAATTCACAGGGCGCTAAGTGAACAGCATGAAGGATCGCATGGGGCAGTGAGCAGCAGGAAGCACTATGCTTTGCGTGGCCAGAGGTAGCATTTTCCTGTAGGACTAGAGGGAGATCTAGGGGTAGAGCAGCTGAGGAAGAGGGAATGAGAGTCTCATGTTGTTAAAGAAACAACCACCAGGAAGAAAGCATCCCAGGGCACCAGTGCAGATCAGGGAGGTTTTCATAGATGGGTTATGTGAAGGTAAGTGGGGGTGGGGTGGGAGAGGAGCTATGATGCTGAGAGATTTATTACAGGCCACCCAGCTGGGCTAAGGTTTTTCTGATGAAAATTACAAAACTGACCCAGGAGTTGGCCAGATGTGTTCTTGGTGAAGGAGTTCTGGAACAATGCTCACCCAGTAATAGCTAGAAGGATCTCTGTGACTCCACGGAGATCTCTTGAGGTAAGTGCTCAGGAAAGGTCTGAGGCTATGCAGATTAGTACAGAGCCTACAAGCACAGGAAGAAAGATGGATGAAGCGCGCAACCCTGAGACTGTGAACTCCCTTTGCATACAGGGAAGTTCTTGGCTTCTGTTCTGAAAAGGAGAATAAAACAGGAAGGCATGAAAAGCCTCTGCTGGGGAAGGTAGAACACATCGATTTGCTTAAATGATAAAGAATCTACTAAGCACCATAATGTGTCAAGGTACCAGGAACATTAGATTTAGCCAGTCAAAAATGTCCTCTCTCGCAGAACTCGTGAATGTGGGGGAACATTTGTGGTCTTAGCATTGCTGTGACTGAACACCTAACAGAACAGCAGAAGAGTCGGGAGGACTTGTTTTCATCATGATTTCAAGATGGTTGCGGTCTATCAGGACAGGGAAGGCAGGGGACAAAGCAGCTCAGTTCACTGCAGGAGCTTGTGGTAGCAGAGAGCAGCCAGAACTAGGGCCTTGGCAAAGGCCCGCCCGTCCATTGACCCACATCTCCTAGCTAAGGTCCCACATTCTAAACCCTTCACGTCTCAAAAACAATGCCACCAGAAGAAGAAACAAATGAACCTGAAGAGAATATTGCAGAGTTGTACTGTGACATAGTGTAAGAAAGAAAAACGTTGTTAGCAATGGTAGATGCTATGCTGTGGAGAAAAGTAATAAGGTCAGGGTGGCGGGAAGGGGGGCAGTTTTCAAAAGGCTGATGATTGTGGTATAACGGAAGCCATTGGAGGGTGTGAGAGGGCAGTGGTAGGATCTGATGGAGTACTTACCCTGGTTGCACTAAGACCAGATGTGAGTGAGAAGCCAAAAAAGTTCCAACACCCTTCTTCCCCAGACCTATAGACATTGTCCTGGCACCACTGCCTCTGTCCTTGAGTGAAGAGAGCTACCATCATGTGGGAAGAGGTAATGGGGGTGGACTCTAGTGGGGGGAAGGTTGTAATTTGTTTCAGAGGTAAGGGTGAAAGCGTTTAGCCTGACACTGACATAATATTCCATTGTTCTACTCAGATTTCTGAGGCTGAGGAATTCTAGGATGCTGCAAGGAACATACCAAAGTATTTCTCACAAGTAGAATCAAATTAGAAAGAACCATAGTCAGAGAGTAGTTAGAAGTGTAGGGCCAAGTAGGAAGCTGCCAAAGAGTCAAAAAGAAAAAGAAAAAGAGGGAGACAGTTCAGAAGTAAGTCTCCGAGATGAGCGGTGTTCTGGGAGTAATACACTAAACCAGGGTGCTACCCATGGGATAATACACTAGACCAGGGTGCTACCCATGGGGTAATACACTAGACCAAGGTGCTACTCATGGGGGATAATATGCATAAATTAATAAATATTTCTTTTACAAACAAAAGGAAATTAAGCCAGGTGTGAAAGTATATGTCTTTAAACCTGGCACTCTGGAAACAGAGGCAGGTGGATCTCTGTGAGTTAGAGGCCAACATGGCCTACATACATAGCAAGTTCAAGAACAGCCAGGGTTACATAATGAGACCCTGTCTGAAAACAAAAACAAAACAAAATTTCTCAGTGGGTAATAACAATAGACTGAAGTTAACAAGGTAAAATTAATAACGGCAATGGGGTCCTTTATTCAAAGTAAACTAACCAATGTGCCCCCAAAAACTAGAGGAGACGTCTCCAAGGAAACCTTTCTAGATCTTTCTCTTATGGACTGGAGTCTGTCTTGTTTGGTTGTGGACTAGAGGTTGTTGTTGTTTATTTGTTTGTTTGTTTGTTTTCCCTTACCATCTCAACCTGTGACCATAAAACCCCTCATACACAGGCATGCGTGTGCATGTGTGCAGTGCAAATAGGTTTCATTGATCTCTAAAGAACAAAGTCCAAATCAAAAGAATAACTTCATTCTTAATTAGACCACACCTCAAGAGCTTTCACTTAAGGTAAGCACCAATCTGGAGGACACTGACAGGCCAGACAGTCCACAGAGGGCCCTTGTCACGGTCTGTGATGTTTGGTAACAAACGTGTTGAGTACATGGTGGCATGAATGGTGATGGATGTCCCCAAGGTCCTGTGAGACATAGTTGAGAAAACTAAGGAAGGAGGCACTGAGACCGTTCATTCCAGGTGTCTTAAGAGCCCTCAGACAGGAAACATTGTTTCTTTGGTTTGTTTGTTCTGTAACAGCATCTCTCTATGTAGACCAGGCTGGCCTTGACTAGACATAGCTCTTTCCACCTTTGCCTCCTGATTGCTGGAATTAAAGGTGTTTGCCACAATGCCTGGCCTGAAACTATTACTTAAAATAAATAAATAAATAAATAAATAAATAAATAAATAAATAAATAAATAAATAAGTTTGTCTGAGGGTAATGTCTCCAAAGTAGGAAAAGCCAAGAATGTATGCAGTAACCCCTTATAAGCCTTGCATTCATTTCTCATCTCACAAATTTCACAAAGCAGTTGACCCAATGGAAGAGTGATCTAAGAGTCTTTCATCGGCTTTTTAACGTGCTGTCTTAGAACAAGTGGTTGCCTAACTGGAATCCCTGATCAGTTATGCTGTTATAAAGCCAGTGAATAATCTGAGTTTGAATTTTCTCTGTTCATTTAACAGAATTTTCCAAATCTTAGGATCTGGAATGAAGGAATTTGTCCCTTGGCCATATTCTTGGTTATAAACAACGTCGGTGTATTGGCACTCTCAAATTCCACCATCCTCCTTTCTGCTCTCCCCTCCCCTGGTGAAGAAGAGGGGAGTGTGGACAAGCTGGAAGTGTGACTGCTGTAGTGTGAACAAGGATGATGGAGGGTAGCACTAGACAGGGCATTGCAAGTGGTCAGAGCCGGGGTGGGGGGGAGGCCTTGACCTGCCCGGGATGTCTGTGGTATATCTGTTCTCTGAAGGACAAGAATAAGCTGCCTCTTGTGGCCATAGACGAAGTGGGCAGGGGTCAGATACAGGTGTGGGGACCCAGATGGTCATTTCCACTATTTACCCGCCCGCCCTCCTCCTTATAGATTTCATTGGCTGCCAGGCAGTGGATTTGTTCTCTTGACACTCCGCAAGTGTTCTGTCCTCACTCGCCCAGGTTCTCTTTTCCCCATCAAATATTTGCTGACCACTCACTCCGAGTTGTCTCACGTCGGACTCATTGGCCAGAGGCAAACGTCCCCAAAGGTTAGCCCTGCTCTCATGCTTTGGGATGTTTCCTGGGTTAGAGCTATCCACTTAATGTGTGATCTTGGGGAAGTAACTCCCTGACCATTTCCCCATCAGTAAGATGGGGTCTCTGATAGATTTTAGAAGCTATACTTAACTACCAAGTCCAGTATCTGCCCCAATATTAAATCTGCTGGACTTATTCTTAGCCCTATACACACTCTCACCTGGTTGCAGTTGTCAATTCTTGAGGGTTTTTTTGATTGTTGTTTGGTTTTCGCTACTGAGAACAAACCCAGGAATCACTCATACCAACCGCGAGCTTTCCAATTAAGCAACACCCCAGTCCCACATATTTCATTTCATGGTATTCTTCAGACTCTGTATTGGTCCACGGACGTCCCCTTACAGAATGGGCTGTGCTTGATACCCAGGAAGAATGTGTGGGAGAAAGTGCTGCGGCACACTCTCTCAGTACAGTCATTGTGCTTGTTTGTCGCGGGAGGAGAAAGGGTTCGTGTTTTATTGAAAACCAACACCAGTGGGAACAGAATAACTCTCTCTTTTCCTAAGGCTGTTCATTTCTGTTTTTAATTCATTTTGAAATAGGGTCTCTTGTAGCCTAGGCTGGCTGAGGATGCACTATATATCCAAGGATGACTTTCCTATACCTTTGAATTTATAATCCGCCCTCTCCCACCTCCCAGCTGCTGGCATTACAGCTGCGCTTGGAGCTTCATGCAAGCCCTCTACCAACTGAGCCACCCATCTAGTCCTTGTTTCTCTTAATTTCTTGTTCTAGGGATAAATTAATAAGCTAAAGTATAATGTCGAATTTTGCAGTCACCTTGATCCTGGGGTAGCAACCGCAAAGGCAGTGTTGTGTGTCTGTCTTTCTGAGCTGTAAGACATGGATTTTGTGATCCTGGTGGCCTCTGTCCCGAGAGGATTTGACAGGATGAACTTATGGTGGAGTTGGAACAGTTTTCTCTCTGCCTTCCCAAGCCAGTTGCGTCTCGTAGCCAGTCTCGAGGGAGTGTTTCCCTGTCCTTGATTCTGGGATCTGCTGCCTTCTGCCTCCTCTCTAGTTATAAACTCCTGTGATGGCATCCCAAGGCTGCCCATTCCCTGTGTCTGATTCTTACCTCATTGCCTCCCTGTCTAAGACTGTCCTCACACCCACACAGCATCTGAGAGCCTTTCTCAGCCCATTGCCTTCCCCTCTTTGGATTCATCCAGTCCCTCCTGTCAATAGTCAAACTGATGAGGGCCTCCCTGCTTAATTTGCCTCCAGCGTAAACTCACTGGAGCTTGGTCTATAGCAGAGTCCAACAGAGCTGTATGGTAGCGTTTTCCTTGGAAGGTTTAACACACAAAACACCTGATGCCCATGTCCCCTTCCCAGAGAATCAACTTTAATTGCTCCGTGCTGTAGCCCGGGCCTCAGGATGTTTTAAAGCCCTTGCAGGTGGTTCATTATATAGCCGAGGGTGAGAGCCACTCAGCACAGTTGATCCCTAAACTGGGGCTAGAATCTAATAATAGCTTTATTTGCCTCCCCAAGTGGCTTATGTCCCTTAGTGTTTAAAATGGTTCATGTGAGTATATTAAACATCTAAAGTGGCTAATTTCCACTTTGTGTTAATTTGATAGGTTTAACGGAAGGAAATACTGTGGTTTGTTGTTTGGGTTTTTTTTTTCCTTGAAAACTCAATTTCTGGGTTACTCCGGGCTCAGCTGCCAGGGACTGCAGCAGCTTTGTTCTCTGAGCTCAGTTCTCTGAGCGTAGCTGTGCTGAGCACATACTAAACTCTGTACATCGTTGTCGACTCTCCTTGTTTGACTGATGTGGATACTGAGGTCCAGGGAATACACCCGCTTACTCAGAGCTGAACTTGAACCCAGGTGGATTTGATGGCAAAACCTCACTGATTCTCTCACCCGGGAAAGAATGGCATGTCCAAATAGGTCTCTGGATAGCAGGGCACACTTTCACTTTGAAGGTGCATGCTTTTAAAAACCTTTAATTTTCAGGTTAGCATGCAGCGAATGAGTTCCAGCATGGCATCTTTGTCACGGGTCATTGTGCCTTGTTCTCCGTGCCTTTGAATTTGGGCTGCATGTTTCTGTATTTCAAGAGCGTCCATACATTTGAGTCACCCTCACTCACTAGTTGCCTAAAGTATAGGTCCAGGAGGCCATTCAATAAATGGGTTTTCTCCACGCATTTCAAACCTGCTCTACCCTGTCTGTACTTTTTTTCCCTCATAACTTTTTGACCTTGTTTGCTTAATGAAGTCCCGAGGACCCCAGCACACGTTGTTCCGGGGTGGTGAATGAGTAGTCCTTCCCATTTTGCAGAAAGGGGAAATATTACACCAAAAATTAATTACCTGCTAAATTCTACTAATAGCTGTGCTTAATTGGGTCCTTAATGAGCGGAGGCTGTCTGCTGAGCCCTTTGTATCTTGTGCATTGTCCTCACTTCACACAAGAGGAAAGCAAACGCAGAAAGGTAGATCTGCTTTGACCAAGGGACATGGCTACTGACTGGCTAGGATGGTTGCGTGTTTGTTTTTGAACTTGCTTACGGGCAGATGTGGGGACACATGGCTTCATTCGCTGGCAGTGACATCTAGACACCTATGTCTGCCGTAACCTGATGAAGTATGAAGTAGTTTTCTGTGTGGCGAATGGCCCTCTGAAAGCTATTGGGAAACAATTTTCTGCCAACCTTGACTCTCATCCAGAGGTCAAACGGGTGCTGTATCATCCGTCCCCAGTCATCCCAATAGAGGATGTTTGATGTAAACATCCCCTGAAGGTGAGAACTGGCTCACGGAGGAGGGTGTGCACACTCCATTTACCCCCTGAGCATGGCTGTTTATCACGGTTTCAGGCTGCAGGAAGAGTCCAGTGGCTGCTGGACCACTTCATTATCACAAAGGCTCTAAGGACAGAATTCTGTCTCCCCTTCTCACTAATGAGTAGCTTTCTCCCTCTTTAAGAATACAAAGACGTAATAGCTCCTGGCTTGTCAGAGTACACACACACACACACACACACACACACACACTTCTGTATGGAGAATGGCTATATAAACTATATAAACAAAGAGGCAGACAATACAGTACATGGATGGAACCTCTAGGAAAATGAGGTTTTGTGTCAGGGCAGAGGGTCATTAATTGAGTGCAAACCTATTTTCAAAATGGTGTTTATCCTCCTCCAGGGCATACAAAACCATTGAGGATGACGACTTGAAATTTCCTCTTATATACGGAGAAGGCAAGAAGGTAGGCTCGCTCTCGTCCTGGAATGAGAGGGGTGTCTGGAGACCCGTGTACTCTGAGCCTGTGGCGTGTTTGTCCTGGAATGAGAGGGGTGTCTGGAGCTCTGTCTACTGTGAGCCTATGGCGTGTTCATCCTGGAATGAGAGGGGTGTCTGGAGACCTGTGTACTCTGAGCCTGTGGTGTGTTCGTCCTGGAATGAGAGGGGTGTCTGAAGCCCTGTCTACTGTGAGCCTGTGGCGTGTTCATCCTGGAATCAGAGGGGTATCTGGAGCCCTATGTACTCTGAGCCTGTGGCCGTTTGTGTGCATCACTCAGTGGTTTGGGATTTTATTGCCATGACAACTTAAGCATCACATCCATCATTCTTCAGGTCACCTACCTTGAGGGTCCAGACAGTAGCAGAATCTGAGAGGTTGGGTGGGCAGCCAATTTTATGAATCTAGCATCCCCTTCCTACCCATCTGAGTCACTCTATGGTTTAAACACAGCCACTTCCACATACACCACCCTATCTTATAACTTATATAAGCTCAGAGGCAGGTCAAGCTTGCTGTGTTACCTCTACTCAGTAGTCAGGCTGCCAGATTAAAAGCGCCCATCAGAACCACACAGCCAGCAGAGGACAGCCCCGGTGTGGAACTCTTAGCTAGTATCCTTTCATCCCACCACTGACGTTCAGATTTTGTAAGTCGGCTTTTCTACTTGCTCCAACAAAAGGACTCCAAAGTGTCATTGCAGTTACACCACAGGACCAAGAGCCCAGGCTGCGATAACAGAGCCATCACTTAGTGCCAGCACCCCCATCAAAAGCAAACACTGAATGACATGGTTGAAACCCAAGAAGACTGTAGACATGAGATGTGTGAGCAGATGTGGAGGAAGTTCGGGTGCCCATGCTGAGATGACTGAGCTCTGAGCCCAGACCCGACTAAACACTTCCTTCGAACCCAACTCACTTCCATTCAGAGATAAGAGTTTCAATTAGAAAGAAGTAGGCAGTGTAGTCACCAGAAGATGAGTCTTCAAGCGAATTGTCTATGAGTATTAGATAGTATTTACCCAGAAAAAAAAATGACTCACAAGAATATCAAAGCAAGGTCTCTAGCGTGGTCCAGACTGACCCTCCCAGTCCCTGACCTAGTTACACGTGTCAGTACTGAGGAAGTTCTTCGCTTAGGTTCCACGAGCTCTCCTGAACAGGAAAGTGGGCTGCTGTCTCTCTTAGAAGGCTATCAGCATGGAGATTTTTGTTGGTTTTTTTTTTCAAAAATAATTTTTCTTTTTAAGAATTTCATACATGTCTACAATAAAACACGATATCCATCACTTCATTTCTCCTCTCCATATTCTTTCCAGCATTTTCCACTTGTCGTTTTTTTGTTTTGTTTTTTGTTATAATATCCAATTAGTGCTGCCCTTAAGTTCATGACACAAGGCCTCTCCTAGAGCATAGGAAACCTACCATTGACCACACCCTCAAAAAAGAGTGATTCTCCCTTCCCTAGCAGTTATCAACTGCCGATTAACTACTCTCTAAGGGGTGAGGCATGCGGAGCACCTCCCCCACCTATGCTGGGATTTTAGCGGGCTTGGTCTTGTTCAGGTAAGTATGGCTTCAACAATGAGATTTAAATATTTTGGTTAAATGAAATGTCTGGTTCACCAAAATGTCCAAAGCCTCTCAATGGGCTCAAGAAGAAGGGCTGTCTTGTTAGAAGTGGTGGGTGAGTTCTGCCTTTGTAGCTGTTAGCTCTGTGGAAAGCCACCTTGTAGCCTGTTAACACTATAGAAAGCTACATTGTAACCTGTTGATACTAGAAAGCTACATTGTAGCCTGTTAACACTGTGGAAAGCTACATTGTAGTCTGTTAACACTGTGGAAAGCTACATTGTAGCCTATTAACACTGTGGAAAGCTACATTGTAGTCTGTTAACACTGTGGAAAGCTACATTGTAGTCTGTTAACACTGTGGAAAGCTACATTGTAGTCTGCTGTGCTGTGGATTGCTACTTTGTAGCCAGTTGCTCTGTGGAAAGCTACCATACAAGTCTCTTTTCCACCCTGGAGAAAGTGGACACACCATCCCTGTCTCTGTTCTCCTTGGTTTCTTGGAGTCCTGTAGGGTTTCTTGTTTGTTTTTGTTTTTGTTTTTTCCTCTTTACAAACTCCTACTCAGGCATGGCAGGGTATTTTCACAGCTGCTACGTTTTATTTCCAGAAAGTCTTCTAAGTAGCCTGGTGGGTAACACCTGTATAGGTGTAAACAAGTTCAGTCACTTCCAGCAGCATTTACATTCTTTGTTCCAAACACGGGCACGCGGTTTTTCCAGCCAGAGAAGCTACTGTTGCAGGGAGAAGGCAGAAGGGCCAGGAAAGAGAGATGCAGAATGTGCCCATGTCAAGCTGAACACTCCTTTAACTGGAATGAGACCCATGTAGCCTATTCACCCTTTGAATCTGGACCTTAAATGTGTCATGGGGGTCAGCAAGCTGGCTCTGTGAGTAAAGACACTTGCCACCAAACCTGATAATCTGAGTTTAGTCCCTGGAGCACACATGGTGAAAGGAAAGAACTAACTCCTAAAGGTTGTCTTCTGACTGTTACACATTCCTGTGATACACATGCACACTGCTTACACACACACGCACACACACACACACACACACACACGGCATGGTGGGTCAGGATTAAAGCAAGAGGATTACAGTAAGTTGAGGTCCATCCTGAGCCTTGGTGTGACATCCTGTTTCAAGCCCAGCCCCCCAAAATAGCATACTCTCATTTCTACAGTACTATAAGCCATGTGTAATTTCTGACTTGAGACTACCACCAATCCACAGTGCTTCAGAGAAAAGAGGGTGAAGAAACTATGTTGGATTATAGTGTGTCTTCCTTCCTTCCTTCCTTTCTCTTTGTTTTTGTTTTATTTTGTTTTATATTTATTTATTTAAGAGCCACAGGTCATGTGTTAAAGGTCAGAAAACAACTTGCAGTTTTTCCCCCCACCATGTGAGTTCCAGGGATCAAATTTAGATTGTCACTTGGTGGCAAGTGCCTTCTCCACCTGCCCTGAAACTTAGTGTTCCTTCTTGGATTCCCTTCATCCTTGGCTCTCTGTGGTAGTTACTACTCACGTAATAGAGGAAAATCCCAGCTCAGGTCTTAGAATTGCAGCGCTACATGGGCTCTATTATTGGAGACTTAATGTTAACGCCTTTAGGCTGCATGTCGCTCAGTCTGACAGGCAATCTATCGCTCCACGTCTGCCTGTCTGATCCTGTATCTTTTGCCACCACATAGTGTTGCCTCCACCATGGGAGCTTCTCAGTAGAATTTGTGTTTCCTCTAAATTCACATACCCCTTTGTTTGTGTGCCTTCCAGAACTTAAGCACATTTTATATATATTTGCTAGATACGTACCTCTTGCCTCCTTTACAAAGATGAAGCCTTCTGTCCCTTCTCCATGGCATGTGCATATAGTAGGTGCTTTAGGAGATATTTAAGGTGACTGTGTAAATATTAACATAATATGTCAATTCCATAAACCATTATAAACAAGTTTCAGAAAGTGTGAGGCTCCAGCCTAGCAGTCTGGGTATTTTGTTCCTTTCACCTGGAAGGATTTGTAGGAATATTGAGGTAGATCATGGAGTCACTAAAGATTTATTTCCTCTGGCCATAAAACTTACTAGTTGAAATTCGCAAAGACAGGAGCTGCCCCTGGCTTGCTTCACCTTTTGTTATTGCCTCTGATATTGCTAAGGATGTAGCTGCTGTCCAGCAAATACTTGTAGAGGGGGCGTGTTTGGATGGATGGATGGATGGATGGATGGATGGATGGATGGATGGATGGATGGATGGATGCTCTTGATTTAGTATGAACTGATTTCAGAAGCTGTAGGTTATGCATGCATTACAGTTAGTTTATTTTCCGGCCCCTTCACTCCAGACTCTACAAAAGGAAACGGAGGACATGAAGCAGAGCAGCCTACTAAATCCTAAGATCCAGCAGTGACTTTGATGATACTACACATCACAGTTGGGATGAGCAGTCTATACCAACAGTCTGTACTAATGGCATAGACTGATAAGCAAGAGGACTTGGGACAGGATACTGTCACTGTGTGTATTTCTGGTAACTCTCTGCTTATACTCCTAGGCCCGGGTAATGGCAACTATTGGAGTGACCAGGGGACTTGGGGACCATGACCTGAAGGTTCATGACTCCAACATCTACATAAAACCATTCCTGTCTTCAGCTCCAGAGGTACCATGTGAAATTTTTGTTTATATTTTGTACAGTAAAATATTTGTGCTTTATGCCTTCCCTGACCAACATCCCACATCCAAACAACAGCCAGCGGGACTTAGATGTACCAATGTCTCTCATGTCACCCCAGTCTCACTTCGACTACCTGGATTCATACCCTCGCCACCTCTTGCGTAGTGAGCCGTGTTGCCTCCATGCCCCCTCCTTCACTTCCTCCCACACACTGCTATAAAGTGACTATTCCCAAAGACGTGTTCATGTCTCAGCAGTCTTCCCTGGCCCCCCATGGCTTGGAGCACAACCCAACTCCAATTGCCATCCCAGGCTTGTCATTTGATCTGACATTCTATCAGATATTTGTTTCCCTGCACAAACCAGGAACTCAGTTCCCATGTATGACCTTCAGTTTCTCACACTTGTTTATTTTGTATCCAGTCTTGCCACGAATGCCCTGATTCCACCCACAGCATCCAATTCGCTCTGTGGTTTAGATCAGATGTACCTCCAAAGGCAGCAGTTCTCAACCTGTAGGTCGTGACCCCTTTGTCAAACCTCTGTCTCCAAAAGTACTTATATTATGATTCATAATAGCAAAATTACAGTTATGGGAATAGCAATGAGAATAGTTTTATGGTTGGGTATCACCACAATATTAAAGGGTTGCAGCATTAGGAAGGTTGAGAACCACTGGTCTAAAGGGACATCCTGATTTCTGTCCCTCAGATGGAAGTCTTGTCTTAGTCGACTCTTAGTGTGCACAGGGCAATACTTTCTGAAATATTTTTGCTCGGTAACTTGCAGCTCAGCTATTCATCTATGACCAGAGGGCTTCTGTCGTTCAGGTGTCATTTGGAGAAGTTCAGTGAAAAATATATTTTTAATTTTGTCTATTTTTTTTATAAAATCCTAAACTACTTTCTACAATTCTTGAACTGTTACAAGGTTTTGTGTTGGCTTTCATGATGTATTGCTGAGAAAAGATGTTGTTTCCGTGTTAAGGTGCCAGGATTAAAAGCATGCACCACCACTGCCCAACTTCTTTCCTTTTTTTTTTAATAACCCACTGAGTCCAGTTAGTGCTGCCCAGATGTCCATAGGTGTTGGGTTGTCCACTAGAATGAAGAGCATACTGGGGACCATAACCCATAAAGCAAAATGACTTCCCTCCTCCAGCAGCCACTAGCTTCCAGTAGTTCTTCAGCTAGGGGCAGGGCATCGTGGTACCCCCAGCACCCATCAGCAAAAGGCTTTCGTGAAAAGTGTGGGAATGGGCTCTCTCCCTACCTGTGCTCACTTAAGTCTCATTGATTAAAACCATGTCACTCCCCTAGCTGTAGAGGAGGTTGGAAGAGGGAGAACTTCAGTTCACAATTTCTATGGTAGAGACGAGCAAGTCAGAAACCAGCATTGCTTGCCAGACTGTGAAAAATGAGCTATTAAAGCCCCATGTTATAGTGGGAATGTCCAGAATATATAACCATTGTTCCATCTGCATGATATGCCCCAGAGTAGGAGCTGGGATTGGGGGAAAGCTGTGTATTGGACGTGGCAGCTCATTGCCTGTTCTGTTACTGAGATATACACGCCACATGCACGCATGCATGCACACACACACACACACACACACACACACACACCAGCCTAGTGTGTGCTGGAGAAGGGAATTTGAACAGGGTCTTGTTGTATTGCTCAGGCTGACTTCAAGCTCAGGATCCCCCTGTCGTGGCCTCCCAACCAGCTAACTGTAGGTGTGAAGTTCAACCCCACTCAGTAGGTACTGTTCTAATGTAGGTCATTTTGATTGTGGGAAACATAAATTCACTCAGAATAACCCCAAAAAGGAGGTGTTTACTTCTATCAGAAGACACACTTCTGGTGTCTTCAAAATGAATATTTAAATATTCAGGCTTTACAAGAGTGGGCCTGGAATGAACAGCCCTACAGGAACTGCCTCAGCAAAAGCCCGTGAGAGAAGTTCTGCTATTCAGCTCGTCAGCCATGTTCCATGTGTCCCAAGCAACCTAGCTCAACCCTCCCCCCCCCCCACACACACACATATCCACATTGTAGAGAAGAGTTTTGATGGGCCCAGCTCCCCTTTTATAAAAGGCTACAAGTGACTTGCAGGCCAGCTGTTTGCCCTTCAGACCATATGCCCCTTCCAGTATCCTCCATGGACACAGACCTGGTTCCCCAACAGAACTCTACACAGGGACAGTTCCTTTTGAGAGTGTCAGAGATAGAGCTGGCAGGAAAATTTCTAGGCCTAAACATTGGGCATGTCAGAAACCATGTTTCTGACATATTTCCCGATAGACCCTGGAGTTATCCATGAAGTTGACTTAGTGGAAACGGTAGCAGTCCACATCCAGAACCCACCGTTGTTTTTTTGCTGAGCTCCCGAAGCTGTTCTACGTAGTAAGGACCACAGTTGGACAGAGTGTCCAAAGTCCCCTGGAGCTCCTGATCCCTCCAGGCTGGCCAACATCAGGACCAGGGAATTACTGCCAAAGCTGCTTCTCACCAGAGGAAAGTAATAAATCCTGAACCCTGAACTCTGTTTCCTTTGAACTCCACTGAGCACAGGATTTGTAACTGGGCTCATAAAACTGTACTTTCCCCCTTGGGGAAAAGGCATTCATCCAACATGTGAACCGGCACCCTCTCCTTTGTACACTAACAGAAGCCTCCCTGGGGATCTCAGGAAACACTAATGAAGTGTTTTGCTCTTTCCAGCAGCCCTAAAACTTCTTTCTTAGGCTCCCCCCCCCCTGCAATGCACACTTCGAGATCCTTCTCTACAGAAGGGGAGAGTCGCTCAGCGTGGTTTGAAAGACAGTCACTCTGCAGTTAGACTTTAGAGCGTTCAGCCATATTGTTGCTGTCAGCCTTAGGAAACACCAACTACGCAAAGGCCTTCCAGAATGAGAATCCACTGGACTGATTGTTGGCCGTGGCCACTGTGCTCAGACTAGGTGTCAGAGACATGTCTCTCATGTCTAACTGAGATGTTGTACTTTTAGACTGTCTCCCCATGTCCTATCTAACATACTTAGGATTTTACAGGCAACATTTCGTTCCTAAGAGACTAGGGGGATAAACAATTATTGTACCCATGCTATACATTGGAACATTGGGACTCAGAAAATAAAATACCTCCCCAAGTTGTATAACTGTCATGTAGCAAAGGGGCACTTACAACCCATATCTAATTAGTGGCATGGCAGTAAGACCCTAGTTAAAGAAATGTCTATGGCTAGGGTCAGAGTGACGCACCATGTACTGGTTCTAGGGCTTGCGGAGGACCCCTCTGTCTTGAACACGAATCCTTAGCCGGTCTTAGTACCTCAGTGGCTAGAGCTTCTCAAAGAAACACTGTTGGCCTCAGCTAAAGGTGAAGATGCTGGTGTAATAGGATGGAGAATTGGGAACAACAGCGATGGTCGCTGTGCGTATGTAAACCGGGCCAGACGGAACTGTGTAAAACACGATTGCGTGCCTACAATTCAGCTTAATGGATATGTGGTGTATATATACCAAGATCTCTTGCGCAAGATTACATTTGTTATACACATTTTAAATGTTTCCAGATGGAGGGGCCTTAGCCAGAGTCCGGAGATGGGGGGAAGGGTACCACTAGGAGAGGGGCAGTTGAACTCCACCTACTGTGGAGGTTAGAACAGAAAAAGAAGGCAGTCGGTGCCGTTCCACCCGCCCCCACCTGCGTTCCTTAAGGCTAAAACCCTTCCTTCACTCAAGGGGCTGGTGCTAAAATCGTACCCGAGAGAGAGAAATGGCTCAGCAGCTTCTGCTGCGATCCCAGAAAGGCAGGTTAATTTATTTATGTCGTCTAATGAAGAAGCACAGACTCCCGCCCCGTGTTCATTACCTCCCCCTCCACACACAGGCACACACACACACAGGCACACACACACTGTGACGCCCTCGGAATATTTCCTTGCTATGCTTTGACTCTGCCGAGCATGGCTCTTTATTTCACATTTGGCTTCTAAATTTCAAATCCAGTTCAGTCTGATAGTTTTAAGGACTGGGGCTTGAGGGGGGGGGCAGGGGGAGGGTGAAGAAATGTGATTTGATTCTAAGAAAAAGGGCTCCAAAACCTTCTTGGAAATTACCATTGTTTCCATTCATCATTGTAACTCCTAATTTGATTTGACGAATTAAATATAAATAAATCAAAACCATGTGGATCAAATTTATGTAAAAGATGCACCAGGGTTTAAAAATTAGGGAAGGGTTTCTTTCTGGCCAAACACATTTTCAGTTTTGCTGAACACAAGGCGCTGGAAAAATCTTGAGTTTGCCAAACCTGAAGAGCGGCCGCCAGGTTTCCTGAGCCTCCCTCAGACCTTCTGGGGTCTAAAGCGGAGATTTCTGGCTAAGACCCGAATTCCGCAAGAGGCCCTGCCAGAGGAGCAGGGGCCTGCTTGCTGCAGGCTCCGGGGGAGGGTGGGAGCCTTCTTACCCTCTGGTCCACAGCACCTGGCTGGCTTTGTGTGACTGAGTGGGCTAGCCCTTCCCCCACTCCCTCCAGCCAGGTCTGCCTCTTGCCTAATTAGGAAGCTTAAGGCTCAACAGTGCCCTAGCATCCTGAAGAGGGCAGAACAGAACGAAGAGGACTTATTCAGTCTCTCGGGCACTAGTGCCCAGGCCCTCCGCTTTGTCCCCTCTGCCTATGGTTCTCCACCTCCAGCCAAGCACACAGTGTGTCCTGTTCCTCAGACTAGCTTGGCACAAGCCTAGGGCCTCGACTCCCAGATGTTCTGCGCTCCCCACCCCTTTGGACCTGAGACAGGCCCACTGGAGAGCTAGGATTCCTAATTTCTCCCTTCTTTTCCGGCCTCCGCTCCAAGACTGTGCCCTAGTTTGGGCTCTTGGAAGAATAAGGTCCTTTTCTGTCTGGGGGCTTTTCTGCGGAGCCAACTCCCTCCCCCACTCCACAGTCCTGTCTTCCAGCCCAGCCAGACAGAACCACAAGGAGCCTCATTTTCTCTCCGCTTCGTTTCTCCTCTCTGGCTTTTAGGAGTCTGTCAGCTGTTTTTTATAACTCCAAGTCTCTCGTTGAGCTCGTTCCTGGGATATTTTTTTTTAATCTAGATAATATTCCTTTCCTTATTCAAAACAAGCCTTTCATAAAGGACAAAGAGCCCGAGTCTGAGATCTGCCCCAACCGCCAGCAGGACCCCAGCTGTTTTCCCATCATCCCAAGTCTGGCATGGCCTGGCCTGGTGGATTATGGGGAGGAACAAATAAGAGAGCCAGTGAAATCGAGGGCAGGAGGTCTGTGTGGTTAATAATGACCAGTAATGCTCTCCCCTTCCTCCCTGCTGGCTTCTAGAAGACTCTTTTCACACTGAGGCACTTCCAGTGACCACTTTCTTATTGAAAGGGAATGTGTTTGGGAGTCCTGGTGTTTCCCATGCAAGCAGGAAGGATACTCATGTCCTTCCATGTACATCTTAACATCTGTCATCTTCTGATTCTTGGTGATGTTTTGTGTTCCACGTTACAATTCCCATTTAAGGGAAGCATGTCTTTCTAGTTCATTCTTCTGCAATCTAGTTTATAAGGAAATAATTCTGGGCTACCATGAGAAGGGGAGGAGGTTGTGACATGGCAAGGGAAGCTTACTATGTATGATTGCATGAGTGCAATTCAGAGATTGTACTCCGTATGCCATGATGTCTTCAGGTCTTCTAAAGGGGTGGTTATCTTCAAATGACAAAGAGGGGAAAATGTACTTTTAATGCATACTGTGTATGGTAGTACACACCGTAATTCCAGTACTCAGGAGGCAAAGGTAGGTGGATGTAAGTGAGTTGCAAGCCAGCCTCATCTAAGTACAAATTGCAGGACATCAGGGCAGAGAGAGACCCAGTCTCAAAAA
>NC_022024.1:4566221-4587851 GCF_000317375.1 Microtus ochrogaster
AGAGAGAGAGAGAGAGAGAGAGAGAGAGAGAGAGAGAGAGAGAGAGAGAGAGAGAGAGAAGCCATGGGAATGTGTCCCCCAGGAATCAGAATTTGGAGTCATGTAGAGGTGAGACTAACTGACGGATAACCAGCCATAAACCTTGCTACTTGCTTCTTAAGGGATAGGAGTTCAGATGAAGGAGGGAAATGGAGAACAGTGGGAGTGAGGAGGGCAAGAAGAAGGAGCTCCTGGAGAGTCGCTGTGCCTGAGAGGTTAGCGGAAGCACTGTTAGCCTAGTGAGGCAGACTACTCCAGAGCTCCCTGAACTGGACTTGAAGCAGCAAGGGGTGTGGCTCAGCTAGGTGCGTGGATGGGGTGAGGAGCTGCAGACCAGGCGGCTCCTGTAGGCCAGGTACTGTGACCATGAGAAAGGAACTTGGGGTGAGAATGTAAAAACTGAAGGAGTCGAATCTGCAGGGTTTTTTTTTCCCCTGTAATTTAACAAGAGCTCACCGGATGCTAGATTCGATTTATAGAGTAGAACAGAAAAGTGATTTTCATTTTATTTTATTAAGCACAGGGATGGTGGTATGGCTCATTGGTTAAAGAGACTTGCCTTCCCTTGGTTTCAAAGACTGGCGTGTGGTTAGCATGTATCAGGCCCTGGTGTAATGCCTACTACCTTGTCCCCCGACACACACAAAACATTTCACTTCTAGCCTGAAAAAAAGGAAGAATTATTAGGGTCTGAAGAAGAAAAATGCTCTCCTCCTTTCTCCTTCTGAGTTTTCTGAACCTTTTGTTTGTTTTTCTCTGTAACTTTGGAGCCTGTCCTGGCACTCACTCTGCAGACCAGGCTGGCCTCGAACGCACAGAGATCTGCCTGTCTCTGCTTCCCGAGTGCTGGCATTAAAGGTGTGCGCCACCACCAGCCGGCTACCAAGTTTTAAAATAGACATAAAAGTCTATGATCAAAATAACTTCCTAAGTAGTATAGATTTAGATCGGGACTCACGGGCAGCTCTGAAAGTAGACAATGGGTTTCTTCCTTCCCTCCAGCCTGGGTTGAGCTGACCCCATAGACAGTTCTAGAATTTTCCTAGCCCCACCAAGGGATAACTTTCTTACTATTTACCTGCTGAGAAACAGGAGCAGAAATGATGAGTGTAGCGTGTGGACAAAGAGAGACCAATGAGAAAATTCGAGGTAGTTCAGTGTCTCATCCTAACCATATAGAGCAGTGGTTCTCAACCTGTGGGTCGCAACCCCTTTGACGAACCTCTATCTCCAAAAATATTTGCATTACAATTCATAACAGTATCAAAATTACATCTATGAAGTGGCAATAAAAATAATTTTAACTTTGGGGGTCACCACAACATGCGGAACTGTGTTAAAGGGTTGCAGCCTTAGGAAGGTTGAACGCCATTGCTATGGAGAGTCAGACTGAAAGTGTTTTTCTCAGTACACACCTTTCTGCCTGTTGTTGGCTCTAAGCAGACCTCTTTCAGAACTATTCACTCTCGTGGCTCTGTGTCACTAGTGTTTATGATTCTGTCATCCACCGACTGGGTGTAGCTGGGTGGTGGTTCTCCACCAGAATCCCTCGTGTGCTCCCAATCCATTGCTGATTGGTTGGCATCTAAAACAAGATTAGGCTGGAAGTCTAAGATGACTGTGGTTTCTCTGTGTAGCCCTGGCTGTCCTGGAACTCTGTAGACCAGGCCGGCCTTGAACTCAGAGATCTGCCTGCCTCTGCCTCCCGAGTGCTGGGAATAAAAGCGTGCACCACCATGCCCAACTTTATGTATATTAATGAACATTTGAATATTTAAGTTAGTAGTTCTAATTATTTTACTATTATTTCTTTTTTTTTTTTTTTTTTGATTTTTCGAGACAGGGTTCTCCGTAGTTTTTGGTTCCTGTTCTGGCACTAGCTCTTGTAGACCAGGCTGGCCTAGAACTCACAGAGATCCGCCTGCCTCTGCCTCCCGAGTGCTGGGATTAAAGGCGTGCGCCACCACTGCCCAGCTTACTATTATTTCTTTCAATGAGAGTGAGAATTTCCAGAACTGTGTAGCTGTTAGATCCCAGGAGGAGTGGATCCCTTGTGTTCAAAAGGGAAGCAAAGCACCCGTGGATACTTTCATTTTTTTCTCTTTGTTTCTTTTTCTTTTGTTTTGTTTTATTCTGGCCTTTTTGGTGGCATAAAACAAAGTAAAACTTGAGGGCTAACACCCAAGGTGCCCTTTAACCTACATGTACACATCATGGCCTGCATGCTCCTGCATTCATATGACACACACATCATAGGACAAATACACTGCACACATCAAACACACACAGAAAATTTTGACACTACTGAGCATGTGGTATCTTCAGCAGTTTTCAGACTTGATCAATATTTTGATCTTAGAATCTTAAGAATACACTACTTCACGTAAATATGTAGTAAAGAAAATGGCCGAAGTAAGTTTAGAGCAACTTCAGAAATCGTTAGAAGTTCTGCCTTCCTCCCAAACTGAAATTTTTATAACAGTTTTTTATAAAGTCTTAGTCAGTAATTCATACATCAGTTTTTATAGTCAAATATTACATCACAATACAATCCAAAGGTACGCTAGTTTGAAAGTTACAGGCTGAGGAATGATAGCACAAAAATATTGAAAATTTTGTTCTCTCTAATTAAACCATCATTTCTATATGGGCAGAAATCTTCATAGGCACAGTTAACACAAACCCTGAAATTCATAGTCTCTGAGTTGCTGTGTTTCGGGAATTTTGGCTGGCATGCACAGTATGATAGTATGTATAGGATAAGAGCACATATTGTATGTTGTATGTTCAGAACCAAGGCTGCGATAGAGTCCCAGGATACAGCAGGGGATGGGGGCTCTGCAAAGCGATTCAGATTAATTAATTACAGACCAGATTTTGGATTAAATTCGGATTGTTGAGCTTTCGCAAACCCTTTATCGTTGCCAGACTTTTTAGGGTGCCCTCATTTAGTTCCAGGATCGTGACCCACAGTTTGAGAAGTATTGCAATAAGTCTAGGAGGGACTACGAATTTCCATCTTTTAGATTTTTTTTTCAGAAGTCTCACTCTGTACCCATGTTAACCTAGAGATCACTACGTAGCCTAGACTGGCCCTAAACTCCTATCCATCCTTCTGCCTCAGTATCACAAACACTAGGATTATAGGCATGAGCCAGCACACCTGGCTCTTTGTAGAGGAAACGGAGATGCACCATCCCATGCCATTCTGGACAGTGTTTTAGAAACCTTGGTTTTATAATCCCAGGATGGGCTTGGTGTATTAACATATCCATACTCCAGTCCTAGATGGCGTGAGTCATTCTTTTGACTTACAGGATCTTCCATTTCTCCAAGAATCTGCAGAAACCTCGGTTTATTTTGTTTTGATTTGGTTTTTTTATTTGTTTGTTTGCTTTGGTTTTTTGGTTTTTCAGGGCAGGATTTCCCTGTGTAGCCCTGGCTTGTCTTGGAACTCACTCTACAGACCAGGCTGACCTCGAACTCAGTCATCCACTTGCCTCTGCCTTCCAAGTGCTGGGATTTAAGGCGTGCGCCACGACCATCAGGCAAGACCTTCCTTTCTTGCCCTGCAGTCAATCGGATTGGTTTTGCCGTGTAACAAGAGTCCCACTGTTCGCACTGGTGGTTGTGCTCTGCTAAGGCCACGCACATGGTGACTTATGCACTTGGTCTCTCGCTCACTTGAGGCCTCTGAAAACCTAGCTTTATGAAGAGCCGCTGGACACTGAACCCACTGTGGCTCTTTGAATCCCATTAACGGGGAGTAGCAGTGATAGGAGTCAAGACTCACAATCCCTTCACTGTTTATACATCAGGTTGCCGTAGTAACTGTCCCTTCAACCAGATCAGTTTGGGGGTGGGGGGAGGAGGCACGATGAGCATTTAAGCTGAAAATAATATACACACAAAGAAACCTCTTGCATGCAAGCTGGTCACTCATATTGACAGCCTTGTATCCTGAACTGACTGTAACGACCATCCTGTCTAAGCAGCATCCAGATGCCCATAGACTGGAGTTCCTCTGGGCCCATGTTAGTGAAGATGAGCCCAGATGAGGACTGCTTTAGGTTCTATCCCATTACCTGTCTAACTCATTGAACAAGGGTTTCACCTAATGATGAACCGGCTGTTGGAGGCTCAGAAAAAGAGGTGTCGCATAGCTGGGTCTGAGTCCATACATGGGGTTTTTTCCTCTAGCTTATCTGGTTATGAGATGCCAGGCTATGTGTGTGGAGGAAATGGAAGCCATATGTTCAGGCATTGGCTGTAACTTCAGACTGTATTAACACTGTCAAATATTTCAGCTGATTTTGAAGCTTTGGAGTCTGTTAAGTATACTCTCTAAAAGCCAGATCTTTATTTTGTCTGTGGGACTTTAGAGAGAGAGAGAAAAGAAAAAAGAAAAAGCCTCAAGAATATCTGCGGTATATTTCAAATATGAAAGTACCCCCTGCCAAAGCAAACAGCCCGCTCCGTTGGGTCGTTGGAGCAGCCAACATATTTGTGATACTTAGTGTCACTGGATTCATTTCCAGCCAATGCCCTGAAATCACATGGCTGGTCACATCAAGGTTTAAATCATCCTGTGATGAATGTTAAAAATTGCCAGAGCTCTGAAAACTCCCAGCAGCCACTTCGACCCAACCTTCCATTTCAGAAAGGGAAACCCTGGCAGCTGAGAAGGCAAGCCCAGCAGGAATTGCATCCTGCAGTCAAACCAAATTAGTAAAATCTCCCCCGAGCGAGCGCCCCCCGTCCTCTCTCACCTTCAGGCATTGGCCCTGCCATTTCTCCCCACATGGCAGACCAGCAGTGTCCAACGTCTCCTCCCTCAGTCTGGGGACTCAGTACCCCCGCATTCAGGATTCCCAGCACTATGTCTTAGACTTGTAAAAGACTAAAGTTGGTTTTGGCTGAGGGAGAAGTGGGTCTGACACCCATTCAGTCACCACATTGGCTTCATGACATGTAGTGCTCCTTGAGTCTCAGTGGAGAGTTTGGATGCTGTCCTGGTAGCATGACTGTCAGTCTTAGACAATCTATTTGATTCACAGGACTATGAGAAAAAGGCTGGCGTGTTGCTCGTACAAGCACCGTATAAGCTCAGGTTTTGGATTGGCTAGGATGAGCCTTTTATTTCCCACTGCCCCTTGGTGGTCTTTATCTTGTGAACTACCTCTGGCTCTCCTGGCAATGGCGCTACTGGGAGTCCTAATCACTGTTATTGTAAATGAGACTTTTAGAATTGAACCCCAGGTTCCCAGAGCATACTTTCATCCCTTTGTTCCCACCCAGAAGCCTTTCCTTGGTGTTGCCACTTTGAGACCAGAGCCATGAAGGCACCAGTCCCCACCCCCACCCCGTGACCTTCATAACAGCTTTGTGAAAAGAGCAGAGCAAACATAATTTCATTTTCCTTGATTGTTTTTCAGTTTAAAAAAGAAATGATCTCAGGGCTGTCTAGCTCACTTGGGCAGGGCTGGCCTGGCTTGCACACTGGTTCAGTCCTCACCATGGTAATGCTATGCAAAACCACGCGTGGTGGTACATACCTGTGATCATGAGGTTGAGGCAGGAATATCAGTAGCTCAAAGTAATCTTCAGCTACATGGTGGGTTCAAGGCCAGCCTGGGCTACAGGAGACCCATCTCAAATAAAGTCCCAAAGACTTGTGAGACACCGTAGTTTGAGCCTCTTGCCCTCTTGAAGCCACACAGGGCTGCAGGAGCTTGTCCTTTCCCACACTGTGGAATCCATGGAGGGGGGGGCCATGACAAATTTGCCGAGATAATAAAGACATAAAAGCTGTGAAGGTTGCCCGGGCATGGTGGCTCACACCTTTGATCCTAGCACAAAAGCTATAAAGGTATCCCAGAGAAGGAGAAGCAGCTCGAACAAGTGGGAAAATGGATGGGTTCCTCTCTTAAATCAGTTCAAGACACCTGTGTCAGCTTGCTGTATCGCGATCGCTCAGCATGCCCCCAAAGTATGAGTAATAGGACAAAGAGGGGGCACATAGCACAGAAATGCTGAAACAGCGGTCTGCAGCCGAGCACTAAATGGAGGAACCATATTAAAGAGTCACAAGCCCCTGAGTCAAGTGGGTGTCACTGATGATGTTACCATCTCTAAATGCTGGAAATCTGGATCCCTGTGAGCTGTCAGCACTTGCTTCATCCGGGGTATGTTAGCCAAGACTCTGCTTGTCCTCCAACTCATTCCCCTTACCATGCACTGAATGTGCTTCTTGAGTATAGGAGAGGGACATGCAAGTCTCCTGCTTCTGCATAAGTAGCCTATTGCATTCCGGTAACTATTTGGGCATGTCAGAGTCAGCAAGCTACGCCTATGAATTTAGCGTCTCATCGACGGATCTGTAGTTCGATGATGACGTAAGTCATCAAGGCAGAGAAGTCCATCAGTTCTGTCCAGTGGCAGCCAACGCCCAGAAGTACTAGTAGCAGGAGATGGCTAATAATGATCCGTCTAGCAGATGCCCTTTGACTTGGTTGTTTTGATTTGGAATCACTTTTGTTCAGTGCGGGTATACAACTGTGTTTTGAATTCTGACCTTTCACCCGGCTAGCAGGATGAAGTGTAATATGTAATGATATTCTCTAGCAGTTCTAGGCAGTGACACTGGGGGACACCAGTGCCTGGGCAGACACAGCACAGGACAGTTGCTCAGCTGTGATGTATCATAGGTTCTGTTTGCCAAATGCATCTTCAGCTTACCATATGTTCAATTTTAATAATGGGTTCATCAGGATATAACCCCTGTCTTAAGTCAAAGAACATCTGCGCATTACTCTAACTTTATGTAAGCCGCCCACGGCTTCTAGCTGCCCCTCCCTTCCTTTCTTTATAGACAAAAGGAGGTAGCTTTCAGCCAAGCTTTCTAGCCTCTTTCCCCCAAGGTGTTCACTCCCTTATGCACTTTTGCCGCTCCCCCCTTAGGGCCCTGCCTCTTCCAGATGTCTCAGTTCTGTGGAGCCTCAGAGCCCGCTAGAACCATGTGAGGCTTCCAGGAACTTGAAAGGCTGTTTTAGGAAGTGAACAGAGAAACTTTGGGGAGGGGAGGGTTTCTGATTGAGGAAGGCCCCCAGCAGCCTTAGGGAGGGAAGGCCGGGTCTGCGATGATCACTGGAGCCCACTGAAGCGCTCATTGCTGGCAAGCCTCAGCGTGGAATGGGATGGCTTGCACACCGGTCCAATTTCTCTAAAAGCACTTTCGCAGAGTGTTCTGCCTCGTAGGTTAATGCACAAGACATGAGCTGTAAGTGGAAAGTTGGCAAAGCCCTTTGGAAATTGGCTGAAGGGCAGGAAACAAAGGATAGCTGTAAAGACAGCTAAAAGGCCGTTAATTGAGGAGTGCCTCGGGGGCTGGGGTTGCCACTGGCTTTGTATTATTTACATAAAAAATGTGTGGAAAATGGCTTCGGAAGGGATTTTCATGCTGGTTCATGGAACCGCCTCAGCGAGCTGAATTGGTGAGGATTCCAATCACTGATGGGATCGGAGAGCAGCATTTTCAAACAGGTTGGTAAGAACCCACGTGGTTCCATTGGCCAGGTTTTTCCCTTTGATGACCTGGGCTAATTTCAGACTGGAGGAATCAACCTGCCACTTCTTGGACCAGCAGAAAGCATTTTGAAGTCATTTGGGCGCCCCGTTCACAGGGCAGATCCTGAAACTGTATTATCTCCACACCTGGAAACATCTGTTTCAGGAAGGACTGAGCTGTAAATGGAAACCCCTCTTAAGTACAGATGTAAGACAGGGCCACCTGGCATTCTCTCCCTACCTTGTTACTTAGTATTTCCTGTCCAGTGGAGCTCAGATGAGCATAGTAGCTTATTGTAGGGTCACCCCAGTGGGAAGCTAGCCAGCTCCCATTTAAGATATCATGGGCTTAACATATGAGGTAGGACTTGGAGTTGGGAGCCCAGGGGTGACATTTACTGTCCTTCGCATTGTCTTGGGAAACTAATTGTGTCTGTCATCACAGAGTCTATAGAGTCCTTGATTTCCAGGCCCTGTTGGACTCCTGTGACCTTGCTACTCAAAGTGTGGTCCCAGAATTTGTATGTCTGACATCACCTGGAGAACTGTGGGTTCTCATGCCCTCCTTAAGAAGCAACGCGAGCTCTCAGGCTCCCTGGATGAGTGGTTTACACACTAACATTTGAGGAAACATGGCTCCAGCCACTCCCAGCAACCACAGAAAATAAAGCAAAGAGGGGTTGGTTGCCTCCCATGGAGGGAACACAGGCCATGAGTAGCTTGAGGAAGGATATCTGAAGATTCAAGTTCTTGGCCTCATGGACCCCCCCAACCCCACTTGCTCCGAAGGCTCAGTGCTTTCTTCCTGATGTCAGCTCAGCCCTAAGTGAGCATGCATTTGAGGAAAAAGAAATATAAAAGCTGGTAGAGTATGCTGCCGAGTGTTCCCTGGGGATGGCATCAGGTGCCAGCCATCAGCTAATAGTTACTATCCAATCCGCAGGCCACAGAGGCCCGGACCTGTGGCTGCTTCTCATTTGAACTCCTTTACCAGGGTCAATCATTCTTTTAGTTTCGGGCACCCCACCAGGCTGTCTGCTAACCCACAAAACCAACGCCTAAAGGATGTCACTGGCCTAGACAAACCATTCTAGAACAGAGGCTGGATTTGAGCCATCTGGTCGACCTCTTAGAATCCCATTACCTATACCTGAGATGGCCAATGCCACCAGTGTGAAGGGACACGCAAGCAACAGCCATGCCATATTTTCTTTTTCTCTTCCCACCCCTACCCCGGTGCTTTCTCCAGGCATGCAGGATAAAGGAATTGAGAGAGAGGAAGTTGGTGAATCATTAAATTGATGTTTGTCCTCAGCCCATGAAGTACTGTAAGCAGGGAGGCTCTGCAGAATCAGGAAGGAATGACTATGAAACTCCCAGACTCCCCTGTGCTCCTCCCTGCCCCCACCATCCCTGTCCGAGTAGGGTTAGCATAGAGTTGTGCTCTCGGCCTCACCCTAGTGAGACTCGCTTCTGAATTCTTTCTAGTTTCCCAGGGATGTCCCGTCCTTTGTAAAGCGTTTCTTAGGCCAGTGTTGAAATACCACTAGCACTAAAGGCCTGAGATGAGAGAAGGTATAAAACTCGTCCGGCATCATGCTTTGGAAATACAGCTTGAGCTTCCGCCTTTTCTAACTTGTCAACCCCAAGTGTAATACCATAACCTTGTCCTTACCCGGGGGCGGGGGGGGGGTGTGACCCTTTGTGCCTTAGAAGATATGATTTCAAATAAGATACGCATTAAACAAAGTATGTCTCCTTAGTCCTTAGTAAATACATATGGAGTCATTTCTTAAAACCCCAAATGGACTACATCTCCCTTACAGACTGTTTCTTCAAATGGAAGAATCTATTTTTTTTCACTTTGTATTCATAGCAATTGGGAAAGGATGGCTTTTAATATATGCAGAAGAAGCCGACCAGGCTAGCTCATCATGGCTCACACAAGGTCCATGTGTGTGTCATCTCAAGTGTTACCTTTTCTACTTGTGTATTTCCTGTTAATTATCAAGCCCTTTCCAGGCCCCATTCCCAGTTGTGACTAGGCCCAAGTGTCTGTGAACAAGTCCCAGAAAGAGGCTGTCCACTCCACAAGGCTCCCTAAGGGAGCGCATCTATGAAAAACAGTAAGGCAGACAGACAAAAGCCAGGAATCAGAAGCCGTTGGTTAGAAACAAAAGCAAGAACAAAGCAGCACCCACGCACCCCTTCTCACCACTTCTCACCTTGCAGTCTCCTCGTTCTTTTCAGGTTAGAGTCTACGATCTCTCCAGATACGAGCACGGAGCAGACGACGTGCTGATCTTGGCTACGGACGGACTCTGGGATGTCTTATCCAATGAAGAAGTAGCGGAAGCAGTCACTCAGTTTCTTCCTAACTGTGACCCGGATGACCCTCACAGGTGGGTACGTTGTAAGCACTGTGTGGTCTCACGGAGTCTCCTGCGGGAACGGCTCAGGAACCAAATGCAGGGGGACTGCGCGTCTCTTAGAGGTACTCCGGTGACAGAAAACCCGCCTTAAGCTGACCCCGAATACAGATGGCAGAGAACTCAATTTATTCAAGTTTTCCAGGGGACTGAGGACGGGCTGTTTGTAGAATGCTTGCTTACCATTGCTTACCCACGAGACCTGGGTGCAGTCGATAGCACATCATAAACGGCTTGGTGGTGCATGCCTGTAGTCCTAGCACTTAGGGTGTGGAAGAAGTTCAGGGTCATGAGCTAAGAAAGGGGTTTGAAGCCAACCTAGGCTACATGAAACCCTATTAAAAAAAAAAAAAAGAGCAACATTTCTTTTTCGCTTTTTTTCTTTGTGAGAAGCAAGAGGGATTGAGACAGGTCCCAGTATGTAATGCTGGCATGCCTAGAACTCACCGTATAATGGACCAAGGTATCCTCACCCTTGGAAGGAGCCCCTGCCCCTTCCTCTATAGTGCCTGCAACCTGAGCCCCCACACCTGCCTCCTTTCTCACATTCTTACTGCAGGTTGATTGGGTTTTGATCCTGCTGGTAAGAATGGTGGCAGGTCCTTTCATGTATTGATCATCCCTTAGGAAATTGTTTTCTTTTGAGAAGTTCAGAGAAAGGAGAAGGTGGTTACAGTGGAGGTTTCCTTTGTGGTATTTATGACGCTAGGGTAAATACCGCAGCAGCCCTGAAGACTCAAAACCCTAGAAGAAAACACCTCTAGAAGAAAGGCAGCCTCAGCTATAACACCGA
The DNA here is from genome assembly GCF_000317375.1 of Microtus ochrogaster. Lineage (NCBI taxonomy): Eukaryota > Metazoa > Chordata > Mammalia > Rodentia > Cricetidae > Microtus > Microtus ochrogaster. Next base: position 4,577,049 of record NC_022024.1, read on the forward strand.
GAAATGATTCATTGGGAGTAAAAGCCAGTAGCACAACAGACCGTAAAGCTGAAAATATTCCCTTACTGAACTGGTTAGCAAAAAATATAAATAAATATCTTAGCTTGCATCAGAACGTTTTAAGAGCTCTGAAAACATGCTCAAGGATGAGCTAGGGATGGTGGCATGTACCTTTTAATCCCAGCACTCTGGAGGGAGAGACAGGTGAATATCTGAATTGGAGGTCTTCCTGGTCTACAGAATGAGTTCCAGTTCAACCAGGACGACATAGAGAAACCCTATCTCCACAAACCAAAATCTAAAAGGAAAGAAAATATGATTAAGGAGAAGAGACTAGAAAAAAATTACTCTGCAGATTTTAAAAATAAGTAAATGGGGAGCTAGATGGGTGGTTGAGCGGTTAAGAGAACTTGCTGCTCTTGCAGAGGACCCAGGTTCAGGTCCCAGCACCCACATGGCAGCTCACAACTGGCTGTAACTCCAGCTCCAAGGAGTCCATCATCCTCTTCCGGCTTCCACAGGCACCAAGCACATGCAAGGTGTGCATACATACATCCAGGCAAAGCACTGATAACATGCAATTTAAAAAAATACATATTTGAAATATATAAATGGAACTTCTAGATATTAAAGATATATAAAATAGAAAGTAAAAGTTCAGTGACCAGGCTAAAGACAGTTGAAGAGAACACAGGCGAGATAGAAAACTGGACTGAATGGGTTACCTCTCATACAGCTCGAAATACAAGGAGAAAAGAAACAGTGAGACACTGAACAACTAGAAAGGTAACCTCAGATGCTCTGTATGTTTCCAAAAGGAGATAACATAGAAGATGGGGGAAGGGGAATTACAGAATTCTTGAACAACGCCTAACCTGAGAGCCAGAAAACCCAACAATTCTCATACAAAACAAATTTTAAAAAGGAAATTGTAAGTAGCTACTTACGTTCATTACTTATTGAAAAGAATGTATTTACTTTCATGTTTTGCTTCCTTTGTCTGTGTACCACAAGTGTGCAGTGCTCTCATAGGCCAGTAGAGGGCGTCTGGTCCCCTGGAACTAAAGATACAAGTGGTTGTGAGCCAACATGTGGGTGCTAGGAATTGAACTCGGGTCCCCTGAAGGGCAACAAATGCTCCTGGCCCCTGGGCCATCTCTCCAGCCCTAAATAAGTACTTCTTAAGAAGCTGACGACCCATAGGTGCAAGCACCTCAGAGATACTAGAAAATAGATGTACACAGACTTACCACTTACAACAGTCTCTTAGAACAATAGAAGAGTCGAGAAATCCTCTATCGCTTCAGTTGGCTGAGCGAAAGGCTGTGAATCCAGAAAACTATCAATAAAGGAAATGAATTAAAGAAATTTTCATAACAAAGACTAAGAAATTTTATTGCCAACCAATCTCTGAGGAAAATTTTGAAGGGAAAGGTCCCAGCCGAAAGACCAAAGAAACCAAGTGGATTGTTAAACCAAAGTATGAGCAAGTACGTGGATGGGCACAGACACACATTCTCTGTATGAAACACCGAGACAGCTAAAGTTGTTAGAACTAATTTGCTGGGTTAAAATTGTACGTAGCTGAGGTGTCACCAACCTCACCTAAAATCCTAACACTGGACATTGGAGACAGAAGAGTCACAAGTTCAAGGACAGCCTGAGGTAGGTAGCGATCCCATCTCATAAACACACTCACCACCAGCAAAACAGCATGATAATTGGAAGGACAGTCATCAGCTTAAATAGGCTATGTTTTGTTTTGTTTTGTTTTTTTCTGTTTGGGAACATGTTGAACATATTTAACTTGTAAACTTTAAATAAATGTAAATAGTTAGGGAAACTAAAATAACAGTGTCATGGCTCGGTTGATAGTGGAAAGAACCCCACGTGGAATTGAGCCATATTTCTGAACATCTTATCAATCAAGGAGAAAAATTATTATGCAAAACTATAAATAACCTGGGTCTTGGAAATAATGCTGCATATGGAAAGTATAAAGGCTGAATCTTGGCCTTTTTTCCCCTGCTTTTCGAGCTAAGCATAGATCAAGGCTCCACGCACCTCTGACATACCAGAAGTGACTGCCTTCCCTCCATGTCATGGATACCTCCATCTGGAGCTTCCCCTGTGTCCTAAGAATCCTCAGCCACAACCTGCTGACATTTTGACCGGGGGGGGGGGTGGGAGGACAAACAATAAAGACTGAAAGAAACCTGTAACCTCAGAGAGCAAGACATGTCTTAATGTTTTCAGCCTATTCGCTCCGTATAAACTTACACAAAAGAATCTATGTAGCTCCCAGGCTCTGCGAAGCTGTCTGTCTGCCCATATTCTTCCTGTGTATATGCCACATACTTCCACATGTACGAAAGAATCCATGTAGCCCCCAAACTCTATAAAACTGTCTGTCTGTCCATGTTCCCCCTGTGTGTATACCTCACACTTCCAATTCCAAGTCCATGCTGCTTACATCCGTGACAGCATCCAGTGCCAGGAGTGAAAGCACAGAATAAATCTCCAAGGGAGTCATAGAAGGAAAGACAAAGACCAGAAGGACAACACGTATACCAGATCCTTGAAACATCTAACCCATTAGAGGAACACAAAACTACGATGGAATTTCTCTTGCCACTCACAGAATGGATGAAAGGCAGTCACAGACGTAGAATTGCTGTGTGCTTCCACTCAGGGATGGAATTCCTCCCCTAAGAGGTCCTGGAAGAGGGAGGAACGGGAGTTGTTGAGTAATGACTTACAGTTGGGAAAGAGGACAAAGCACGAGAGATCAATCGATGCTGGTGATAACCTCACCATGATACAAGTGCCCTTAATACCACAGAAAAGCACTTTAGATATAAACTTTATAAGGTACATACAGTAAAGCTGATGTTATATATTTATCATAATCAAATTAAAATCTAATAATAAGATCAATTCTAAAAGGCAATGAAAATGAACAAAGTTCATAAATTTTCTGGGACATTGATAAAAATGGAATTCAAATAATAGTAGCTCCAAATAGTTATAACTCACATGCAGCAATAAGCAAAACATAAGAGGCAATCCAACATTAGATCAATATAAAGATATCATTTCAGCCAATATTGAATCTATATAGCACCTTATAATAAAAAATATCATGGAGTTTTGAGGACTGGAGTTACAATGAAGAAGAACATTGGCTGCTCTTCCAGAGGCCTTTGGATCAGTTCCCAGCACCCACATGATAGCTCCAGACTGTAACTCCAGTTTCAGGGATCCTGACACCCTCACACAGACACACATGCAAGCTAAACACCAATGCGCATAAAATATTTTTTTTAATTTTTTAAAGTCATGTCAGAAATATTCACAATTTTTTTAACTTTATTTATTTGTATTTATCATAAGAGTGTTTACCTGCATATATGTATGTGCGTGCAGTACCTACGGGGGTCAGAAAAGGTCATCAGATCACCTGGAACTCAGGTTACAACAGGTCGTGAGCTGCCCCATGAGTGCTGGGAATCCAACTCCAGTCTCTGCGTGAGCAGCAGCTGCTCATAACCACTGAGCCATCTCTAGCACAGTGGCCAGTGGATTGGCACAGACTCTGACAAGCTGATTCAAGGCAAGTGTAGAAAAACAAAACTGGAGTCCTATTTTAACATTTTATTTAGGCTGTACAAAGTCCTGCCCTGCTTGATAGTAAGATAAAACTAAGTCTAATTAACACAATAGGAAAAGTTAAAATTTCCCCTTATCTGAAAAAAAAATCAATCAATAAATGAGCTAATAGTAAGCCTAGGTAGAGTGGGACATCTAAAAAGCAAAAAAAAAAAAAAAAAAGCTTTTAGTAAACAGCATAGGAGATCATTCTATGGCCTTGGAGTTGGGAAGAATTTCTTGCAAAACACAAGTGGGTTTCTGTTTGGTTTTGTTAAGACCAATAAGGGTCCGGAGAGATGGTTCAGCACTTAGGAGCACCTGCTGCTTCCAGAAGACCCGGGTTCAGTTCCAAACATCTACATCGGCGGTTCAACCTGTAACTCCAGCTCCAGGGAAATCCAGTGCCCTCTCTTGCCCTCAGGCTCTTCTGTCCTCCGAGGGCATGTGTGCACAATTGTGCACATACCTAAATGTAAAATAAATGAGTCCATTTTAAGGTCAGTGTCACTACTTTCACAATCACAAACTTTTTTTCTTCAAAAGACAGAAGTAGCCAAATGGTAAGTTGTGAGCCAAGGGAAGATGTATGTACCTTGTTCAACCTAAGAGGGATTTTTATCCATTCTGTATGCAGGACTCTCATAGACCAATAAAACACTCAAGCTGGGGGTATAGTTCCATTGGTAGAATGCTTGCCTGGCACAAATGAAGCCTGAGTTCAGTCTAAAGAACAGCATGGTGTGTTGGTGTACACCTGTCATCCCTGCCCTGTGGGAATAGATGCAGGAGGATGCTTGTTGTGGAATATTATTTTAACTAGGCAAAGATGTGCTACGCTTGTTTATGCTGTGGAATTTAACTTTAACTATGTAAAGGTGCATTGCTTTTGTTTGTGCTGCGTTTGTGTGTTTAATGATGTAAGGATGGGCTGCATCTGTTCTGCCTTGCCTGCCTAAGGCACCTGATTGGCCTAGTATAGAGCTGAACCGCCAATAGCTGGGCAGATAAAGGATAGGCGGGGCAGGCAGGTAGGAGAACTCTATGCTGGGGGAGAAAGCAAGAGAAGAGAATGAGGAGAGCCGTGGGGGTGGGAGGAAACATGCCCAAGGCAAGAAGCCAGGCAGCTACCTGACTGAGAAGCAATGAAAGTTAGATAGTCAGAAAGAAAACTGAAAAGCCCCAAGGAGAAAAGGTAGATAAAGAGAAACAGGTTAAGTCAAAAGAGCTAGCCTAAGCTAAGCTAAACTAAGCTAGGCCGAGCATTCAAAACTAATAACATGTCTCAGTGTCCTGATTTGGGAGCTGGTTGGTGGGACGTTTTTCCTCCTAGAATTGGTTGGTACAGTTGTGCTCGGGTGCAGAGGTGGTGCTGGGCTTAGCTAACAGTTCTTCCCTTGGCTCCCCCTTTGTTCTTCCTCGTCTGCGGTTCTAGTTTTCATTCATGGTCTGTCCCCTACTTGCTAGCATGGCAGTCTTCCCTGCTCCGTAAAGCCAGCTACAAGTTAGGACTTATGGGGCCCTCGGCGCTTTTCACATTTCCCCCGGCTCTTGTTTTATTTACTAGCCCATCTGTCTCCATGGCAACAAATCTGCCCACCGTGGAGTTAAAACCTACAGATGGTACGTGTGTGCCCAGTCAGAGTGGGCGTCTAGGTATAGAAGAGCTTGCAGAGACAGCAATTTATAAAAATAAAAAAAAATGTTTTGATTTGGTTTGGTTCTTGATTTTATTTTTGGTTGTTTAGTTTGACTCTCAAGAATGGCAAGGCAAAGCCTGGCAGGGGGGTGGAGGGCAGGGGTGGTGGGTGAGTGGGTGAAGCTGAATTTTCAAGAAGAGCATGGCTAGAAGAGTTAGGGGTAGCTAGTTAGAATGTGGCCTCAGCACCCCATAGCCCAGGCATGGCAGGGGCTCCACCTTCTGCCCTAACACTCTAGGGTAGTAATCAGGAAGATTGGTAGCTCAAGGTCATCCATGCAAGTTTGAGGCCAGCCTGAGCTACCAAATAAGAAAAAATAAGAAACTGGTTCATTTTTAACAGACTGTAGGAGGCAAATGTCTAAAACTTTTCTACGTTATAGGATATCTCCCATAGAGAGTCATTCACTTGGCCAGTACTCCAAAAGGCTTGTTCTGAGGGCCAAGGTTGGTTATAATACTGGGAAAGAATCTGAGGTAAAACAGACTCCTCTCCTGCCCTCTCACAGTCTGAAGTGAGAGATTACAGAAGCTTCCAGAACTTGCCATTTGAGTAACTAAAAAGAGAAGTTAGCCTGGAACAATGGATGTTTAAAATCTGAAGAATGAGGCAGGCAGCAGAGTGGTGAGGTTGGAGATGGGGCACGGGACCCCGGCACTCCGGTGTGGCTGGTTGTGCAAGCCTGGGAGTGTCATCAGACAAGGTGTGAGAACAACCCGTGTCACGACCACCCTGTCCCGCAAGGATGACGCGACCACCGGAGCTCTTCTCACTGCAGTTTTATTCCAGGGCTTTTTACACTTCCCTCTCTCTTCCCCTCTCTCCTTCTCCTCTCTCTTTCTCCGTCCTCTCTCCTCTCTTTCCCTCTCTCTCTTTTTGACCTCTCTCCCTCTCTCCTCTCTCCTTTCCTCTCCCAGCCCTTAAGTAGGCACGGGCTGCCAACCCCGAACTGCCAGGTGGGCACTGCCCATAGGTTCACGCATATGCAGGCAGCTGATGATCATTGTGTGATCATAGCATAGGTCAGGCCTTAGCCATCTCAGGAGTTGATTATACATCTCCATCAGGTGTGACACCATGCAGCTCGCTACAAACCGGATCATCTCCGGGCTTTCTGAATTACACACATGCTTTGTAAGAAAGGGGAGCCTGTGGTAATGAAACAGAACTTGTGTGATTTGTTCATTATGAAGACGACCAGGAAACATCGCTGAGTAACAGCGTTTGGATTGCTTCATGCACCTTGTGTGTGCCCTAGTAATGGAAGCCATACTGGGAGATCAAGTAGACTTTATTTGTTTCAAGCTCTGGAATTAGGTGAAGCAGCGTTCTCCTCTCTTTCATGTGTGTGGCGTTATGCTACATGAGCTTTATAATGTGGCAGGAGGGCCCCAGCCTTAGCCTGTCTCCCTGAGAGGCTCATGAACTCTGAATGCCCTGGCACTCTCTCTGCTGGGAGCTGTAGAAGCTGTAAAATGGAAATTCAAGTGGAAGATGCCCTAAAAAGTCTTAGCCCGGCCGTAACTCTGAGATGAGGAGAAGCCCGCAGTTCCAGAGGCCCTACTATTCACTTTTCCGTTCCTTTCTCTGTGAATGTGGCTCAGGACCCCAGGTTTGCTTATGGAATCCTGATGTGGGGGGAAGCAGATAGGGACTGTGCCCAAGCCTGAGGGGGGCCGACCCTCAGGTCAGATGGCCCCTGCCTATTGTTTGACTGAAAATGACAAAGGAATAATGCACCCCTAGTGTGGGAAACCCGGAGGACCAGAGAGGAAGCAACCCAAGGAAAAAGAACATGTTTTTGAGTCTCATACTCTCTGTAGACCTGTCCCGCCCTGAGACATGAACCAGGTTTCCCTAGTGATATCTGGAAAGGAAGCCAAGAGAAAGAAGCAGAGCCCAGGTTGACTAGGCAGGAGTTTTGGGGGTTCTTGTTTATGCTGTGTGTGGTTTTTCTCTCTTTCATTTTTCTTTTGCTTCCTGATGACGGCAGCTATCAACAAACGCCCAGCGTTATCTTCCCTTGATGAAGTCCTCCCCCAAAAGAGGAATATAAACTCGCACTGTCTCCCTCACTTTGTGATTAACGTAAAGACCAGTTAACATACTCCTGACCTTCACACCTTCCTCTCCGGCATGGCGGGGAGGTTACACAGCGGCCCAGTGATCTGATAAACCCCAGCTTTTCTTCTCTTTGAAATGTCTCCACAAAAGAACCAGAAAATTCAAAGGCAGCTTTATAGAGGACCCAGAATGTGAGTGCCATATGCTTTGGTCTTTCTTTCATTTTATTGGTGTTTGTCCTGAAGTCCTGTGGAGCCGGCAGCTCTTTGACTCTTCTATGGGGTCACATAGGAAGCTCCTCAGGTGAATATTCTAGAGAGAGGTTGTTGAAGTTCACAGGGGTTGGGCTACACCAAACCCTTGTTCCCCTAACTCTAGCCAGACTCAAGTCATGTGACTCAGAGACACCTCTGAGGTAAAACAGGAGGACTGACCGTCATCCCCTCTGCGAAGCTAGAGGTTCACTGGTGAGTCTCCCAGGGGAAATTATTCAAAGTGGGAGCAACTGTCTGAACTATCTGTGATTAATGTTTTGTCAGAGGGGAATAAATTGTTACTATTACTGAAAGGGAGTTGGGCGGGCAAAGGCAAGAAAAATGAGAACAGATGTGAAAACAGGTCCTGGACTCACGCTTCGAGTGCTGAAGCAGATCTTCACAGGGCTTTGCCAGCCCGTTATTTCCCAGAACCCCTCTATAGAAGCCTTAGATTTTCTCTCTTACCTCCTAATAGCTCCCTGTTGCCCCTGCCGTGCCACAAGGAGATATGTGTGCTCTCTGCAGATATAAGCCCCAGCACACGCTAAGTACATAGAGCTGCCTGCCCAGCCCTGTCAAGAGTCTGAAGGAGTCGTAAAATACCAACGTACCAAAATCCCTCTCCCTCAAGCATGAGACTTGTTACTGGTAAGGGTGTTCTTCCCTTCTGCCCTCTCATTAGCCCTGGGCTTTGAGAAGGAATGGGGAGGAGAAAGGTCAAACACCCCACTGACAGCCCACAGCCTTAATGGCCGTATTAAATGCCAGTTTGTATTACCCCGGTAATAATCTAATTTATTTTGGCAAAAGACAAAACCTCTCTCTCTCTCTCTCTCTCTCTCTCTCTCTCTCTCTCTCTCTCTCTCTCTCTTTTTCTGAATTCTTTCTGTAACTTAGTTGAACTAAGTTCCTCAGCAACACCATATGCTTTCCAGAAACTATGCCTCAAATGCAAAAAGGAAGGACACCCCATACTTCCTCCTCCCACAACTTATCGCTTGCATGTTTTAGGGACAAATTCCTGAGTGTTTGATCTGGTGTTTGGAGACTAGATCAAAATCTGCTCTCTGTCCCTTGTGCGCTGTTTAGCATATTCAGATCCGTGGGAACCTGGAAGTTAGCCTGAGCCCCTGGCTGCAGCAGTCACTCCTCTGCTGTTGCCTGGGCTGGCAGAGGGAGCTGTGTGAACTCTCAGCTATGCATCGGAAACTTCCAAAGAGCTGGCCTGGGAGGACGGTGAAGGAGTTGGGTTATTATTGCTCCTTGTATTGAAATGCTGCTGTTTGGGAACTGGACTAAAATAAACATTTACCACTGAAGAAACCAAGGAGCCCAGCCACTGCCAGGGCACTGAGAAGCAGACAAAACCTGGCAGTGGGTAGCAGGGGGCAGGGGATCCTCGCTCTTCCCACGGGGTGGGGCGTTCTCTCCAGCCTGATGCCTTGTTTTAGTGTCTCAGGTTCTTGGCCTAAACTAGTGTCAGAAAACCATGAGTAGCTAGCTTCATGGGCTTCATCTTGGTTTTGAGGGGTGACCCAGCTCCCATGGGTTCACCTAATATATGTGTCTCCTCTCAAAACAAATTACTACTTTCTGAGCACAACAAAGGCCCCTCTACTCATCACCACAAACCCCTGCCAGTGTCCCAAAGCTGAGGAGTTTTCTCCCTCTTAAATCTCAGAGACCTGCTCAGAATGCCAAGAGGGCCCCTCCTCCCTTCCCATTACATTGTATTGTTGAGGGGGTGTGGGCCAGCAGATGGAGGTTGCCTTTTATATGCAAATATTTGGACCCCTCTTACCCACCTACCCTCCCTCTTAGAGGACCCTTTCTGCTCGGTCCAAATGATTAGCGGTTCCCACCCAGCCATAGCTGCTAATGGCTGTAAGGACAGCTTGAGGCCTGAAGTTGACTTATTTTTGACAGTCCCATGCTGATGCCAATGTGACCTCGTGGGAAACAGCCTCTGTAAGAGGTAAATGATTTAAGGCAAAAGCTTGTGGGAAGGAGACAGCATTTGAAGTCTCGTGAGGGAAGGGACAGTTCACACTTCATGATCTCTGGCCATGTGCCGGCCGCCATATTGGATGCTTAAACGGCAGAAAATCTTTTCTCTGCAGAAGCCTTGAGACGTACAGTTTGACTACTCCAGACTTACAGGCGAGGAAAAGAGGGTACCTAGAAGCTAAGAAACTTTTCCAGAGCCATCCATTTGGGTGGTGTGAAAGCAAAGATGAAATCCTAGTGGTCTATAACCACTGAACCTCTTGTATGGATCACTGAATAGGTGACTGAATTGCAAAACAGCAGAGTTTATTGCGCCCCCCTCGGTGGTTACAGAAGAGCTTCAGCTTTCCCATGTTGTAGCCTTGTGTTTTCTCTACTGTCCCTGCTGTCCCCCCCTCCCCACTTCCCCAGCTTCCTCCACCCCTCCATTCCCACCCCCCATCCCCGCTTCCCATTTCTGCCCTGTGAATTTTCCAAACTCCAGTTTTTCCATGACGGTCTTTTTCTTTTTTTTTCTGCAGAACTTTGTTGATCAATATTGAAAGCTTAGGACAGGGAAGAAAAAAACAATCTTAAAATTCAAAACTCATCTCCTAGGGAGATCCTTGGCCTTGGAGAGAGTGAGCATTTCCAATGACCCTAGCTCCCTGGTCCTGCCTGGGCAAGCATTTGTGAGGAAGGTACTGGGCAGCTATAGCTGTTCCTCATCCAGCTTCCAGAATTGCCAGCCGCCTCAACCAGCCAGGTCCCCGGCACCCACAATTCACCTCCTGTCCTGCCCTCAGCTGCTCCCTGTCCTTCGCATGTTTGTTTCATGTCCAGGACATGTCCCTCAGTCTGTGGCACGTATATGTCCTTGTGTTCAATGTGAATTCTTAGTGTCCTCCTGCTTCGTGGCCACAAGAAGCGTCTTCTTTCATTGTCGCCAGCCTGGGCATCTCTGGGAAGGTAGAGCTTGGAAAACAAACCAGGAGCGAAGGTAGCTGGGGGGGGGAGGATTTCTTTGTATGCTAGTCTTGATGAAAAGCAGCCTTGGACTGGTTCCATGCTCGGAACAAATTGACTTTTGAATGTGGGGGATAATGCGGTGTCCACCAGCTTGGCCTGCTCTAGCAACTGCAAAAAAA
>NC_022024.1:4588671-4590954 GCF_000317375.1 Microtus ochrogaster
CAGAGAAACCCTGTCTTGAAAAATAAAAAAAAAAAAAACCACACTTGGAGAAAATCATAAAGATGTGATTGAAACCCTGCTACTCAGCCACCCCCAGAGAAAACCTGGATGCAATAGGGTGGTTTGAAAGGAATTAAACCTGTGAATGGAGAGTCATGCAGTGGACTTGGATTAAACCTGGATGCAGTAGGGTGGTTTGAAAGGAATTAAACCTGCGAATGGAGAGTCATGCAGTGGACTTGGGAAAGAACTGGAGAAGCCATCGCTATGATGGAGTTGCTCCCTGAATGGACTGAGTGGTGAACTTCTGAAGAAACAATCAAAGGAGAGAAGACCGTCACGTAAGAACAAGTGCAGGCTACCTCTGGAAGGTGCAGTAGCCAGGAAATTACCTAAAAACCTCAGGGCCAGGGATGGCCTATCCTGTGAGGGTGCTTGCCACCGAGCCTGATGAACCTAGGTGACCCCTGGAGCCCACCCACGGGCTGGAAGGAGAGAACAGACTCTACAGAGTGTTCCACATGCATGCTGCGGCATGCTCATACACACATAAACAAACAAGATATTCATAAACTAAAGTACTTTGGCAGAGGACCAGAGTTTGGTTCCTAGAACCGTATCAGGTGACTTATAAACATGAAACTCCAGCTCCAGGGGATTCAACACCCTTTTCTGGTGCACATGCACACATACACACACGCACACATAACACTTGAGTCACAATGACAGTCTCTAATACTACACCTTAAGAGTTATTACTCTTAAGTTAAATCAAGATTTTCATTGTCCCAAGATGATGTACGCTCATCCCTGGAGCATTGCTGAAGGACTTACCTTAATGTCCGTCTATAGCAGGAAACAAAAAAAAACACTCAGGGTGAAAATGGCCTGAGACAAGCGAAGACGTTTGTATGAGCGTTGGTTCCCTTCCATGCCCAAATACTAAATGATAATGGTGACCACTAGAGGCTTAAAGCCAAGGCAAACTACAACAGTACACCACTACATGGATGGTGAAGGGAAGGGTTCTAATGCCATTTTAGTTTCTTTAGGAATAAGACAGAAATAGTGAACTGTATATTAAAAGTTGAGTAGGCTTGCCAAATGGGCAGAAGTAAATAATATCTCAAGTATCACCTGTCTGTGGGGTGTCCGTGTTCAAAAGCGTTAGTATGGGAGAGCATAAGCAGAAAAGGAAACAAATGGAAAGCCCAGAACAAGTCTTCATACATTGTGTGCGTGTCTATGTTCGATACACCAGTGTCATCATAAGTGCGACTCTTCATGACGATACAGTTGGGTTTATTTTATTAGCCAGGCCCCATTGGAGAAATGATACTCTTAAAACAATGAGATTTAGAAGCCCTATTCTGCTCTGTAAGCTTTAGAATTGAATGCTATCAGGGTGAGAAGGTGGCATTAAAAAGGACTGTGATTTCCTGCTTCGGGGACTAGAATGTCTTTATTTCGGGATGATTGATGAGGGAGCGACTCCTTGGAAGTGAAAACAGATGAACGTTTATCGAGTTCTTCCTACGTCCTGATTGGGGCCTACGAAGAAAATTAAGAGCGTCAGAGAGAACAAGTGCTGTGTGTTAGGGAAGTATCACGCCTGGGTACCAGGAGAAGGAGGATGGTTAAAGAACACAGTTGCAGAATGTCAGAGGGGTTGAGCCCTGGGATTGGGCTGTCAGAGGACAGGTAGGGAGGGTACAGCGCCTCCTGCTGAGACTCTGGGGGAACGAAAGGAAAGAAATTGGAGGAACAAGAGTGGATTTCTGTACCAGGAAGTTCAGAACCTGGGGCTTTAGATTGGTTGGTAGAGTACTTACCTAGCATAGACAAAGCCCTAACTTCAATCTCCAAGACCCCATAAAACTAGACACGGTGGTACACAGGACCCTAGGACTCTGGAGGTAGAGGCAGGAGAATCAGAAGTTCCGGTCATCTTCCAGTTCAGCCTGGGTTAGACGGTTTCTCTGAAATAAAGCTTAAAACCTGAGGGAAGGGCTGGAGAGATGGTTCATTAAAAACTAGACTCACAATCAAAACTTCAGGAGAAACGGATAGATAGTGATATCCCAAAGAATTTATCTTTCAGCTGTATTTTAAAACTAAAACCTCATTGGATGAGGCCATTGTCTCCAGGTGACCCAGGACTCAACTTTAAAAAGTTTTGAAAAATAAAATAAAAAAATAAAAAGTTCTGCTGTATACATGTATGAAGTTCTCCTGTGTGTGTGTGTGTGTGTGTGTGTGTGTGTGTGTGTGTGTGTGTGTGTG
>NC_022024.1:4591054-4604613 GCF_000317375.1 Microtus ochrogaster
AAGCTAACTGGTTTGAAAATATTGGGGAGGCCAGGCAAGATGGTTCATGCCTGTGACCTCAGTACCTCAGAGGCCGAGGCAATACAATTGCGAGTTCAAAGACAACCTGGCCTGTAGGGCAAAATCCTGTCCCCACAAACTAACACAGTGAAAAACCAGAGGCAGAGTGTGGGGTTGCTCTCTTGCCTGAATTCCCTGACTCATCTCTTCCTGGTCCCCTAGCTCTTTCTCATGGCGGCCAGCCCTGCTCAGGCCTGTTTGCCTCGTGAGCAGACAGCCATCAAGAACTCTGTCTGAGCTTGTTAGAGCTTCTTTTTCTGACTTTTTAAAACATGTCTTCTTGTCAGCCACATTTTCCCACAGTTCACCATGAATTTTTTTTTTTTGAGTTTTTGGCTGTCCTGGAACTTCTCTGTAGATTAAGCTAAATTAAAAGTCAGAGATCCACCTGCCTCTGCCTCCTGAGTACTGGGATTAAAGGTGTGTGCCATCACTGCTGGTGTCAGTGATGTTTCTGAGTCTCCAAAGTTAAGGTCCAGACATGATCAATCACCAGGATGATAAAGATCACCCTAATGTTGGCAACATTGTTGCTAACCTCATGGTTATGTTTTACATGTACAGTATTACATACAACTAAGAATAAACTCGGGCAAACCCCGAGGCTGTCGTGAATGTGTAGAATGTGGGACTTGGGTATTCATGTAGTTCTTTAGTCTAAGGTGACTATTTTTAAAAAAAATATTTATTTTGTGTGTGCATGGGTGCTTTGGCTGTATAAATGTTTGTGCACCATATGCCTGCCTGGTGCCCATGAAAGTCAAAAGAGGGCATCAGACCCACTGGAACTGGAATTGGACATGGTTTGAACCACCATGTGGGTCCTGGGAACTGAACCATAGCCCTCCTCGAGAGCAGCCAGTGCTCTTAACTCTCTGGGCCATCTCTGCAGCCCCTCTCTATTTCTTGGCCACAAGAGGAGACTCCTTAGTTAGGACTAACTGCTTGCATCTTTCCTCATGTCTAACAGACTTCCATGTCAAGCCAGTAATTCTCTCAGTATAGTTAGAAAAAGGTGTCTCTCCTACCTACCCACTATCTGCCCACTCGGAGGCGGCATTCATTTTGCATTCATTACGATGTGTGTAACACTCTGCTGGCCACCTGGGCTGCATGAATAGACTTAATTCTTCAAGGCTGTACAGCTTGGAATGCTCCCAGCCCTGATCATTTGCTGAAATCCTTGTTCTTAAAAATCAAGTCTGTTTTAACCAGAGTGCGTACATTCTTCAGAGGTTTAGAGAACACAAGGGCATCTATCCCAAGATCCCGAAGGTAACACTGAGGTGTTCCGAGCAGCGAAAGGTCATGAGCGCCTTGTAAAAAGCCCCATTGTCAGGCTTCCAAGAGGGCATACGTGCGGTGACATTTATTTTCCCGGTGATTTATCAGAATCTGCCTCTTAGCTGTTTAGGTTCCAAGCATGATTTAATCATGATACAAATAACAGACTCATTATCAGAGTTGGGCTCACCTTCCCCAAGCTTGACAAAATTGATCTTTAAACCAAAATGCCAGTTGCCATTTATACAGAGAAATACAGCTGACTGAATCTTTCAAAGCACAAAACGTAGCATATTCTTTCCTGGTAGGCAGGCCTACACAGGGGGCAGACCGTAATCCGCAGGTTATTTGGTGAACGTGAAATCAGAAGGAAGAAAAGATGGCTCACCTGTGTTTCCTGGCACAGGCTTAGACGTAATCCATTGCACACTAAATCCAGCCCTGCCAGATGTCTTTGAAGTCTCTCAACTGAGACTCGGCCCTGATCAATACTGAGTAGGAACCGGCCCGTGTTTTAGTTCATGCCTATGCCTCGCAGTTGACAGAAGCCCGTGTCCACAAACTCCCGTCCATGTCACACTTTCGTCTCTGGGTGTTAGCCCGTGTGCTAGGTTAGCATCATCTTCTTTCCCTTTACAGATGAGATCTCAGTGAGCAATTATCTTTTCAAATTCTTGAGTGATCCTTCACTGCCCTTCCAGGAACTATAGGAAAACATCGTGCTGATAAACACGTAGACAGTCAGCGGCCTGAGGCTCTACCAACAACTTGCACCCGCCACCCACCCTTCAGCTTCTTGTTGTACCACAAGTAGTCTCTTTAAATTCTTTAAATTTTTGAACTTTATTTTCCAAAAGGTTTACCACAGCCATGAATGGAAACTAAGCTACTCTCCTTTGATACAAAAGGAAGATGGCCTTAAAAATAAACACCTTGAAGACAGGAGTTCCTGCGTTTTGTTTTGTTTTTGTTTCTCATGTGTTTATTTAGCCAAAGACTGTTCGTCGTGGAAAACTGGGCCTGGGTGGATCCTTGTTAAGATATAAGAACACCAAACTAGGAGTCTCTTGAATCCATCGCGATAAATAACATCTGGAGTGGCTGAGCCATGGGATAATGTAGGAGACATTTAATGTTGTTCGCTAAAAATACATCAGGCCTCCCTCCCATATTTGGGGAGAAGATGCTTCTACTTAGCCTTTTGTTGATGTTTTTGTTTTAGTTTTAAAGATAGTTGGGAAATGTATGGCCGTAGTGATGCTTCCTTCCCGGCCTTCCCAGGCCTGGTGTCTGTTGATGCTGTTCTGACTGTGTCATTCCTGCTTCTCTTACCCCCCACCCCACAGGTACACACTGGCTGCTCAGGACCTGGTGATGCGCGCCCGAGGCGTCCTGAAGGATAGAGGATGGCGGATATCAAATGACCGGCTGGGCTCGGGAGACGACATTTCTGTATACGTCATTCCTTTAATACATGGAAACAAACTGTCATGAAAGGGACCCAGGGGACTGGGAGGGCACACAGAAAGAAAACTGGGATGCCTCTGAGCAGGGCGGAACTGGGGAGTGCCTGGGCTGGATTCCAGGCGACGCAATTTCTTCCCAGCCCAGAAGGGGAATTTGCTGCCAGGAGGCCTGTGGCTTTGCTTTCAAGGTGACCCTTAGGTTTCCATTCTTCTTTAATACCAGGTCTGGACACTGAACAAGAGCAAAACACACAGTCTGCTACTGGGTGTTATTTTTCTCTTAGTTTCTACCGTAGGGCCCCTGGGTAGCTATTGCCTGTTTGGGGCACAGGCATGAATTTATTTATTTTATCTAGAATAACAGGGACAGCCTTTTCAGGTGTAATTGGCAGATGACTCCTCAGTCTGTCAAGCTGCCAGCCTCCCTCCAGGTGAAGAGCCACATTGAAAAGTTGGGGACCATGCCTCAGAAAGCGTGAGCACCCATCTCCAGCGACTTCAGGGATTCTGCCTTGTTCTGTCTCATCCCTTCTCCTCCTGTCCCGTCTCCCTCCGTTTCTCTAGAGTCTCTGTGGTAATGATGGGGTGAGGCAAAGGTTTTCTTTTTTGTCTCTTCTTGACATTCCTTGAATCTTCCTCATTTCTCTCCACTGGGACTTTCCCAGTTCATTGCTGGGCAGGTTCCATATCAGCCCATTTTCTGTGTCCCATACACAGGTTCAGTTGTCCAGAGCCATGCCCCATGTGGCGGACTGTCTTTGTATTATGACATTTACCCCTGAGTTCTGTTTTCCCATCAAATCAATCTTTGCTTTAACGTGTGGGTGATTCACTGCCCCACAGACCCTGTTCTTTTGAAGGTCCCTCTGCGCATCTTGAGATTCTGCTATGAGAGAGAGGTTGGTTTTTCACTTCTGGACTGGGCGGGTACTCTCCCCCCTTCTGTGTCCTGGAGACACATAGGAAGCAGCATCCAGTACAGCAGCGTGGGAGGAAAGAGTGTGGGATTCAGGCTTCCTAGGTGTCTTGACTGCTCTCCAGCCCCCTCCACAGGAAGTGTGAGCATCACAGTTCCGCCAAGCAGTCATGCCTGTCACCTTCGCCCAAGGGTACATGGGAAGACACTTGAATAAAAACGAATTTGAATTGGGGCTAGTCACGTTCTTGCTTCTCTCCCTGTCCCTCAAGGGATTCATGCCGTAGAATCCTAAGAGCCGAGACCCCTCCTCCCACTGTGCAGCCACCTCCACCTCTGCGTGTGCTTCACAAGGATAGCAGCAGCGCACATGTGGGGTAAACTCTGCCTCCTGCTCTTTGCTGGAAGGACAGCAAAGTTCAACTTAAGAATCGCCCATCTTCTTGAGCAGATTGCTGCTCTGCCCAGGGACCCTCACATCAACATCTGATTGCTTAGCCCT
This sequence comes from Microtus ochrogaster, assembly GCF_000317375.1. NCBI lineage: Eukaryota > Metazoa > Chordata > Mammalia > Rodentia > Cricetidae > Microtus > Microtus ochrogaster. The sequence goes on from NC_022024.1 coordinate 4,595,283, forward strand.
GTTCTTACAGTCTTCCAGGATATCATCAACTTAGTGTGATTCAAACACTCTTCCAACCCAAGAAAGAAAAAAAAAAAAAACAGTGGTATAATTTCCCTAAAATGCTTGCGAGGCAGTTCCAGGTCTTGTGTTTAAGAGAATTCCTTCCCAGAGGAGACAGAGGAGCAAATCCTCTGGGCTGGTAAGTCATCCGCATTCCTAGAATTGTAGATATCTTCTTAGGAAAGGCCTGGTGCCTTCCTCCTCAGGAACAAAGTCGCCACACTGTGTAGAACCAGTACCCCACTCCAGCAGGTAACATACTGTGTGTGTGTGTGCGCGCGCGTGTGTGCGCCAACTCGTTGCCTGAGAACTGTGGGCTGCTGCCATGGCAGGAACATCTTCATCTGGTTGTGTACCCCTCCTCCTTCAAGAAGTCTTTACCACCCCAGACATCTCTGTGGGAAGTGGTTTGTGGCAACCACTTGCTTCTCTGTCAGAATATGATGCTGTGGAAAACTGTCCGGGCATGTTTCAGCACCGTGGTCCTCTTCCAACATTCCCAGTTCTCAAAGCCATGAGCCCATGGGCAAACAAGAAAGTCTTGAAGTCTGGAGGAGCCAAGCCACCATCTTTGGAATCATTCCCGCCTTCCCAATCATTCCCGCCTTTCATATTTTCACTTTTCTGGACTTCTCCCTGGGTCTCACCTTGACCTTCTCCATTCCTATTTGGGCGACCAGAGTCAGAATTTGAGTATAAAAACACCTCTTAGGTGTTGTGACAACATTCTCCTAGTTCATTGACTGCCAAGGCACATCTCAGCAAAACAAAACAAAACCTGGAAAACCCAAACTCACATTATCCTAAAGCCTAGGGTCATGCTGATTTTAGTTAGAAATCCTCTTCATGAGACCCTGTGGGTGGGAGGATTTTAGTCTCAAGCTAAAGCCCTGTTTGTGTTGTGGGGAGGGAAGAAGACTAGAAACAAGGGGAATAAATCAGAAGCGGGGAATGTGATCTGTCTGCCCATGGCAGACCTATCCAGCACTGATATTGCTCTGTGCATCGAGCTAGCTCTGTTTGGGCCTCATTGTTTGCCCAGGCTCCAAGTCACCCTGTCCCCAAACAGTAACAGTCTATGTAACAGGTTGGCCCTTGGAGCATTCCTGGAAAGGTCAGAAGACAACACACTCAGCAGAATTCTGCAAAATGTATTTCTGTGTTTAGAAACCATGTATGACTGACTTATAGCCAGACCTGCTTGCCCTAACAGCCTCAGAGGAGGCCTTGTGTAATGAAAAGCATTTGATTTCCTAGTCAAGTCTTTATGGGTGTCTTGGGGGTTGTGTGGCTACTTTCTTTAATGAAAGGCTCTTTCAACCCTAAATCTCTTTGCTCAGCGGCCTCTGCTCTTCGTCTTGTGGTGCCTCCCTGAAGAGTGTGAACTCCGAAGCATTTTTACTAGGTGGCAACTAAAGCTTTGTTCTTCGAACACCAAATGTCAGCAGCCAAAGATGTGTAAGGGGCCTGCTGGGATTGTGTATACCCAGTGGTTGTCCTTGTGGCAGAAAGGGAGTCGGGGACAATTGGGCTGGGCAAAGTATGCAGCTGTCTAACCGGAACAAGTCGGAGAAGCCCGGTGTCTCAGTTATTTTCCACAGTATTCAATTCTGGAGGATTTGGAGGGTTGGATTTTTTAAATTCCTAGCAGCTTACCTCGATGGGGCTGTGTGGCGCCAGCTGTGTCTTCCCGCCACACTTCCCTGAAAGTCCCTTTCTTGAGGGGAATTCTACCCACAGATGGATACTGATGGGCAAAAATGAGTCTTCAGAACCGAATTTCACTCCAAACCTTGGCGGTTTGGCCGGGGACTTCAGTTTCCCAAGGCCACTAGTTTAGAGTCCCTCTGGGAAGGTTTCCATTTTTAAAATGCTATCTCTGCTTCTGCTCTCCCCTCCCTTGCCCCCTTCATCCGCCCATCTGCTGTATTTGCGAGGAAGCAAATGGCGGATGCTGTTGTGTGCACTAATTTGAAGGTGTCGCCCTTCCTTAAGTGAGCCAGGATCTCTGATGTTTTCAGAGTGTGTATGTTATACAGTGATAAGATTCTAATTTCAGTGAGTTGGTGCTTTTGGGCCAGCTGAAGAAGAAAGCAATGAAATTGTCTATGCAAGGAACAAACAGACTGACCCTAAAGTCTACGGATCTAGTAGTAGAGCAGCCTTTAGCCACAAGACAGAATTCTGTTTTTGGAGCTCATAATTGTGAGGGCCTGGAGACCGCAGTCCCTCTCGCTGAGCAAACTTTGGGTGCTATGTGGCAATGCGGGCAGTGTGTACGCTGGAGCTTTCAGAGGACACTGCATGAGCAGCCCGGCTTGCTCGCCTCTTCCCGGAGCCCCATGGCCCTTGTCAGATGTGAACGCCATTGGGGGAACACTGCTCTTTCTAATTCACAATGTTATCTGTGTAAATAGCTTTAAGTTTTCCTTCCTGTGTCTTAGGTGAAGTTGTGTTCATGTAGCAATCAAGTAGGCAGTGACCAAATAAGGCTGTAAATGTCTTGTTTTCAACAGCGATGTGCTGGGGATGGAGAGCCTTTGTCCTCCACTGCCTGTCTCTCATTAGAGGAGTATTTTGTGTGTGTTTATGGGGTGGCAAAGTTACTCCTTCATTCCCATTTTGCTTCTTAATATTCTTTGTTTCTTTGGAAACCCAGGAAGGCCCCTAGTAGGGATCATTTGTAAGAATATGTGTGTCATGGTCTGGGTTTCCAAAACTACTCCACGTCCAGTGAGTTGAGAAGAATCTGCCTGAAAATGGTTTCAGAACCATGTACCCTTCTCCTTTGTGATCGTGAAGCATTGCCTTTTGTAAACCCCAAGTGAGGACTGTTTAAGGGGGATCTATTTTGTGTGTTTTGAAACCTAGGTGCAATGTCCCCTGGAAAAAGCCCAAGAACTGTATATGCTCAATGACATTTTAAATAAAATACTATATATGTATATATAAATATGTATATAGGATGTCTTTAGCAAAGTGTCTCTGTCTCTTGTCTTTGAAGTCACTGTGCAGGTAGTGGAGCGATATGAGACTATCATGGGTTAATGTGAGCTTGTCACATGTGAGCACAGACTCAAAATCTAAAGGGAAGAGTCACCATGTATAATGTGTAGAATATATATGTAAAGTCACACAAAGGATTTCAGAGGGAAAAATTAGTCCCAAGAGTAATTTTTCCAATTTAATATTCCATACAATATATTTTAATCATACTCACCCCAACTCTCAGATCTACCAATAGCCTCTACACACACACACACACACACACACACACACACACATATCTTAGTCTTTTTTTTTCTTTTTTCCGAATTTACATTTCCTTTTTTAAAAAATATTTATTATGTATATACTGTTCTCCCTACACATATGCCTACACACCAGAAGAGGGCACCAGATGTCATTACACATGGTTGTGAGCCACCATGTGGTTGCTGGGAATTGAACTCGAGGCCTCTGGAAGAGCAGTCGGTGCTCTTAAGCTCTGAGCTACTCTGAGCTATTGCTCCAGCCCTTCTTTTCTGTTTTTAGAAGTTCACTTTGTGTTGCCCATATCGTCCTGGGTGTGGGATTATCCACTGGAGCATGGGTGATATATCGGCTGCCGCTTACTGGTTCTTCCCTCCCTCAGAAGCCATCAGCTACCCATGTGACCCTTTCTCCTCATGCTAGAATGTTGACAACTTGCTCTTGTTCAAGCAGCCACAGTGCTGTGAACTTTTGATTACAGGCTTTTCTGGTCATGTCCGGAAGAAACTGTTTTGGTACAATCCTCCCTTTACCAATGGTTCTTCTGATCTTTCTGCTCCCTCTTCTACATTGGTTCCTTGGGAAGGGGTTAGGATATAGATGTCTCATTTGTGGCTGAGTGTTCAAGAGATATTCTTAACGAAAGACAGTAAGAATTCACACACACACACACACACACACACACACACCAGTATCAAAGCATCCTGAGTGCTCACAAGACTGAAATCCAGGCACAGTGGTACATGCCTGTAATGCCAGCCCTCAGGAGGGAAACAATCAAGAGTTAAAGGTCATCCTCAGCTACATGGCTAGTTTAAGACTAGCCTGGGTTACATAAAACTCTGTGTCTCTCAAAAAAAAATTAAGTAAGCTATAAGCTGTGCCAACTTCAAAGTTCCTTTGCCAAGTAGAGTAAAACATCAAAAAATATTCTGTTTCATTTTCAAATCCAAGAAGTTAAAAGCAATCTAACCAATGTTAATAAGATGTTGATCTGTTGAGGATGCTTAACCAAGATCCCATCAGATGTCTGAAAACATTCGTAGTAGTGAACTTTATGGACAATACATTCTTCCTTATGTATATGTATGTATGTATGTATGTGTGTATATATATATGTATGTATGTATGTATGTGTGTATATATATATATATATATATATATATATATATTTGTGAAAGAGTTTGGTTTACAAATTACAGAGTTGGATGTGGTGGTTCCTTGCCCAATCCTGGTACTTAAAAGGCTAAGACAAGACACAAGTTCTAGGCCAGTCTGAACTATAAAGCAAGACTCTGTCTCGAAAAGTGGGAAAGGGAGGGGTGGCTAGAGAGATGAGTCTGTGGTTAAAACTGCTTGCCACGTGATCATGAGGACCTGGATTCAGATTCTCAGAAATCGTATGAAAACATGCCCTTTAGCATGAGTATCTGCAATTGCAGCACTCGTAGAAAGAGATGAGAGACCCAGGTGGGAGAATCCCCAGAGCTTGTGGATCAGACCCAGTAGAAAAACAACAAAGAGACCATGTCCCAAAGCAGAAAGTGATGGTTGACTTTCTGATCCTACATTGTCACACATGTATGCCTATATTCACACGCCCATATCACAAGGACACATATACACAAAAAAGACAACAGAGTAAAATACAACAATTATCTTTTTAAAATTTAGTAAAAGTTATGAATTGCCTAATCCTATAATTTTACGTTTAATATTTTCAGGCCACAGTTAACTTGCAACTATGGAAGGCAAAACTGTGGATAAAGAGAGACTATTGTATTGATTCACAAAAGAACATTGGTTTTGGCTTTTTGAAACAGGGACTAGTGGAGCCTTGAACTTGTGATGTAACAGAATGAGAATTGTGGTCCCCCTGGCATACTGAGGTCACAGGCTTATACCAGTACGCCTGGCATGTGAGAGAAAACGGGTTATATAGGTTTCACTCAGGAAGAGCAGACCTGAAAACAGCTGCATAGATTCTTTTTTAAAAACAAGATGTTACTGTAATCTGTGGCTGACCTGGAACTTGCTACGTAGAGCAGGCTGGCCTTGAACTCACAGACACCTGGCCACCTCTGCAGACTAAAGGTGTGTGCCACGCCCTTGGATTTGACCTTCGGAGGTGCTCCAGGGGCAGGGAAGAGGAAAAAGAAAATGGCTTTGGGGAAATACCCTTGAGAGTTAGGAAACAATCCTCCACCTGGAGGAACAGAGGAGCCAGTTTATCAAGATCTTCTATAGTGCCTGAGATGCCAGCTGGGATACAGCAAGAATCAACCTCGAGTGTGAGTTTATGTCCCACTTCCTGCTGCTGGACTGACCATTGGCAAGCCTGGGAAATGGCGACCACTGTAGAGCACTGAGCCCAGGAAGAGAAAACAGGGTACTTCCTGGTTATGACCAGGCGTCTTATAACATCTTCTTTACACCGCTGGATTTTGCAAGTGACTCTGTGGTTCCCTGGGTGCCTGATTTGTGATATTCAAACTCACAGAGATCCCTCAGCCTCTGCCTCCCGAGTACTGGGATTAAAGGCGTGCGCCACCACTGCCTACTTCATGTAATTTTAAAAGATAATCGTTATTCAAAATTCTCATTGTTTAAAAATCTACAGAATACTTGAAATGTATTGTCATGTTCCTCCAATTAAATGACAAGCAAGAGTGAGCTACAGATCCAAGGCGCTAGTTTGGCGTTTTGGTTGGTTTTTTTTCTTCTTCTTCTGTTGTTAGTCTTGACAAGACAGCTGCTTTTTCAGTCTCCAAGCATTTTCAGTGTCTTGTCTTTGCTTCTCACGGGATTTCCCAGCAGGTTGACCTCCTTTGCTTTATTGATTCCAATCACACTGCCCACAAGAGATGCAGAGTGTCACTGAGCAAAATAAGGGGACAAGGTATCCTTGACTGTCTTCCAGGGACTGGGTCTGATCAGCTGCCTGGACCAAGGAGTCCAGAGACAAGGTTTTGGGAGGGTGAGGGCAGACCCGGACAACAACACTTTCCTGAAAATGGACATGAAAACAAACTTTTGCTTTGATCTTCATTCAAATTTCCTGCTGGCAAATCTAGTCACTGTGTAGTAAAAGAGGAGAGACCCCTCTGGAAGGTGGTGTTGAGCAGGGTTGGGTTGGGAGAGCCATTGGCCCGAGTGTGGGAGAAAAAGTCACAGTCGTGAAACATCCCAAACCAAGTCACCACGTGCCCTTTGCACACCCAGGAGAGCAGCGTGCTTAGTGACCAGGAATCTCTGGTTTAAAGCACAGAATAGAAGAAGCTGCATTAATGATCTTAGCAATTTCCTATCACTCATTACTTCCCAGTGTTCGGCCAGCAAGAAAAAAAAAAAAAGTGGAAGAAATTTTGGGAGAATTGTGAAATCTCCACTCATATTCCTGATTGGAAAAAAAAACAAGTTTCCGGTTCTTATAAACCTTATAAAGAAGCCAGAGAACATTTGAACAACCTCCCAAGCATACAATAAAGGAAAATTTCTGGGTGGTGGTGGCGCACACCTTTAACCACAGCACTCAGGAAGCAGATGTAGGTGGATCAGTTTGAGTTCTCAGGCCTACAGAATGAGTTCCAGGACAGCCAGGGCTACACAGAGAAACCCTGTCTTGAAAAACAAAACAAACAAACAAAGTTAACAGTATAGTTGGTTCTATACTTACAAAAGAAATAAGTATTTTCATTGGTATTGTGTATTAAAATACAACGTAGATAGACTTAAATATTTATGGAAGGAGCAATTCCATGGTTTCTCTGGGAACTATTCCCGGGCTTCTGAGAGGGTTGGATGGGTTTATAGGTAAAACGAGACTGGCCGTGCTGAAGAAAGTTACGCAGACTGGAAAGGAAATTCTGACCACATGTTTTTCACGTCTTCTCTGGAATACCATCTGCCAGGCCCACCCAAGGGTTATTTAGTTATTAGGCTACGGGCTAGCAAACTTCTTCTGTAATGGACCTATTAATTAATATTTTAGGATTTGGGGAGGCCATTTGGACTCTGTCACAAATACTCAGGTCAGCTGTCATTACTCAGAGGCTGTCATGAAGTTCTGAACCAGGATGTGTTGGGGGATGGGTTATAAAGGCAAGCCTCAGACGTTGGCAGAAAGAATTGATTTGTGAATCTCATCTGTGAAGTAAATGAAGAAAGTCACTAAAGGACATTTATGGCCTAATGCTGAGGAAAAGCCATGTATATCCATAATCATTTATCTTGTTTTATTGAGTTATAAAGAGGGTAACTTATAAATGTGCTGGTTTGCATTCCCAAGATTGTTCCAGAGTTATAATTTCACAATATTTCTTCAACACGAACACAACCTCAGTCATGTACTCTACCCACCACTTCTAAAAAAACGTTTCCAACTTGGAGCAAGTGAGGTAACTCTTGGTTTGCCACAGTTCAGCTATAAAGCAAAAAGAAGCCTGTACGTCCTTACTATTCATTATGTCCTGTGCCATAAGCTTGACTTATGGATTTTTAAAACTTTTCTTCTTAGGTAAAAGTTCCTGCTTTCTACAAACGAATAATAACTATGTTCTCTTGTAGCCAAAGAACAGACTGCACATGATTTCAACCCTTTAATTGGGGGCGATTAATGGCCTGCTGTGTGGTCTGTCCTGAAGGAGGCTCCCTGTGTATTATGGGATGGATACGTTTTCTCCTATTGTTGTGTAAAGTCTTCTAGAAATTTGTTAGATTTGGCTCAGCATATTGTTCGAGTTTTCTGTGTCTTTGTGAACCTTCTACCTGCTTGTTTTATCCATGATTGGAAATGGGATATTAAATTACTCTTCAATTATCTATTTACCTTGTCTTTCCTGTAAGATTTTGTTTACTGTATTTTGAGGCTTAGGCTCTGTTAAGTACACTTCTGTTTATAATTCTTATGCTTTCCTCATGGACTGGTCTCTGTATCCCCATAAAACGTCCTGTCTTTCCAGCAGCATGTTTTTGTCTGAAGGCTGTTTCATCCCATCTCTGCACAGGCCACCCGACTGTGTCTCCTTGTTCTTCACGGTACCTCTGTCCCCATTCCTTCACTTCCAGCTTGTTTGTATTTCTTATTCTAGCTATGCCGTGCAAGGGAACTCTAATTATATAGTTTTTTTATTCATTATGCCAATTTCTGCCTTGAAAAAAAATGTTATGCATATGTTTATGTGTTTTAGGTTTTGCCTGCATGTATGTATGTGCACCACATGTGTGTCTGTGCCCTCAAAGGTCAGAGGAGGGCATCATGTGCCCTGGAACTGAAGTTATAGATGAGTGTGAGCTTCCACATGGGTGGTGGGAGCCAAAGAGCAACAAGTGTGCTTGACTGCCGAACCAACTCTCCATCCTAGTCTCTGACATTTGGTTGGACAATTTAGCCCAAGTAAGTTTAATGTACTTACTAGTGAGATAAGATTTCCTGGAAGCTTTGGATGGGAGTTTGTTCTAGAGTGTCTACTTAGTGCACGGGTCCTGGAGTCACCTCTCATATAAGTGGACTCCATTTCAATGTTTGTTTTCTTGCTCCTTTATGTTTCTATTACTGCCTTCTTGTCTATAAAACCAATTTTAATACTCGTTTAAATTTCTTGTATTTTTTTTCTAGCTTGAATTATCCTCACAGTTGTTGCCTGGAGAGGGTACCATTAACATCTTCAGCACTATGCTTTTAATCACTAGAAACTTCATTCCAATAGTGTGAAAATTTGCTCCAGCATGTACTCCCATTCTCCTCCCTCCTCGTATTATTGTCATACACATTGCATATCCCTATAATTACATCAACGGTCGAATACTTATGCAGTAACCACTTAAATTATGTAAAAGGATCCTTACTATTTTCCTCACTGGTATTTATTTCTTCATGGGGCTTTGGGTTGATATCAAGTACTCTTTCATCCTGAATCCTTTAGTGATTCTTATAAAACAAATCTTACAAAGAACGCATCAGTTACTTGAGAATGTCTTAATTTTTCTTCCTTGAGAGTAATCCAGGTTTGTCTTGAACTTGTGATCTCCCTGCCTC
>NC_022024.1:4604762-4606722 GCF_000317375.1 Microtus ochrogaster
CTGGTCTCGAACTCACAGAGATCCGCCTGCCTCTGCCTCCCAAGTGCTGGGATTAAAGGCATGTGCCACCACCGCCCGGCTCTCTTTCATTTTTGAAAGCGTTTAGCTAGATGTACAATTATTGGTGAACAGACCTTTTTCCCTTTCAGCATTTTTAATATGTCATCTCTTTATGTTGTCTCCACGATGGGTGATGTTTGCCGTTAGCCTTCCTGAGAGTGTCTTCTGTGTGGTAAGTCACTCTTCTCTAGGGGCTTTGATGGGCTTGAATACGTATGGGTTTCTCTCATGTACCCCCTGCATCGAATTGACTGAATTTCTTGGATGTGTGAAGTTTTCCATCACATTTGGGACACACATTCGATGCTGTGGTGAGCAGCATACGGTTGTAGCTTAGCCTTCTTTCCATGGTCACGTGGAGCCTGGAGAGCAGCCAGAGATGCAGTACTGTTGAGCCTTCTCAGGTCTTAACTGGGAGCACACATTGCCTGGTACATTCTTGAGAGCATTTAAACCTCTAGTAACATGTTGGTGCTTTTTCAAAGCCCTGGATAAATATCTCATTTACAGATTCTTTCTTTCCCAGGGTTTTTGTTTTATTTTTATCAGACTCTTTATTCTCAGCTATAACTTCCTCCAATAGCTATGATGTTAAGCAGCCATTGCTGGTTATTTTTGACTAATGCCCTACCATCAGAGCTGTGTGCACAAAGATCAAGTAAAACACAAAGCCCAAGAAACAGGACTGTCCCGGAGTCTGCCAGACAGTCCAATTGGTTTGGCTTCTCTGCGCATAGAACTTTGTGGCAAGCTCCCGAGTATTCTGCCTCTCTGGTGGCTTAGTCATCTGCTGATCTTCAGAGCAACCATGTCTATGAGACTTCTGGTGTTCGAGGCTGACACCAATCTGGAGAAGAGAGTAAAGAAGCTGTCAAGGTCAAAATGCCATCAAGTCCCCTGTTCCTGCTGAGATTCAGTTATTCTTCCTAGACACACATCCCCAGCATGGCTGCAAGCCTTTGATTTTATTTCCAGATGCTGAGGAAGTTGGTCTTTGCCTACTTTGGCCACTATTCTCTTTGCTTGCGTGAAAGAATGAGTTTTCAGAGGTCTGTGCTACCATTCTGCAAGCACCACTCCAAGTGAGGAAACCGAAAGAACCTGCCAGAATACCTTAGTTGGTAGTGCATTTGCCTAACAGGCGTGAGGCCCTGGGTTAAATCCCCAGAACCACATGGACAGGGTTGCACTAGGAAAGCAGCAGAAAATAATGGGCCATCCTAGTAGGAGCCCGGAAGGCAGTAGAGCTGAGAGTAGAGGTTGATGACTATGGAGGCTCAGCTCCAAAGGTTATTAGCAACTCGGCCAAGAGGCCATTCTTGTGATCATTTGGCAGAGTGTGGCTGCTTTCTGCCCTTGTCCTATGAATTTGCCTGAGGCTAAACTTAAAAAGTCAATGGACTAATTTCTTTGGCAGAGGAGATCTCAAGACAGCCTAAATAATGTCTGTCTTGTGACTGTTAGTAGTCAGTCACAGATAATGTAGGTCTGCACCTGGGGGAGGGAGAAATGTGAACTGTGTCATTTGAAGGGGAAAGAGCATCAGGGAGTTCAGTGTTGGAGCCAAGGCTTGTGATGAAAGAGACAGGAGATTGGGTAGGTAGAGGGCTGGTCCTCTCTAGAATAAGTTCACAACTTGTGCTTCTCAAAAGCAACAGCAAATCAAAGATGCTACAAACATGATTCAAGGGTGCCAGGGTTCACCCCAGCTGGTAGCCCAGCTTGGCAGTGCAGTCCACATGGCACTGGCATTCGCCTAAAGCACTCTGAAGTTTAGACTTTCAAGTTTACAGTCATACGGGATATGGGAGTAAATGGGTTGTGGACTCTTCCTCTCTGGCTTTGAGAGCCACCGAGGCTGGGGGTAAGGAGGCCATGACCCCTGTAGTAATATGAGCGG
>NC_022024.1:4607114-4611840 GCF_000317375.1 Microtus ochrogaster
CCTACGTTCTAACCTATCAGGGCAAGCAGCTTCTTTATTTAATTAGCCAATGGCCTTCCTCCATCAGACCCCAAGATGTTAGAGGCGCCCCAGTCATGGAATATCTGCCGAGGAAAGCTGCCCACAGAGAGTGGAGCCAGCCTTAAAAAGAAGTATGCTGAGGGCAGAAAAGCCAGAAACTCAAGCCGTCTAAGCCCTAGGATGTTGGGCATGATGCTACAGGATCTGGAGTTTGCCCTGCTGGGTTTCTGTCTGGTTTTGGTTCAGCTTTTCCTCGCTTTGCCCTCATTCCTCCATTCTGGAATGGCAATGAATATTCTGTGTACCACTGTACGCTAGAAGGATGTACTTTGCTTTTTGAATTTATAGGAAGTTATGTTTCTGAGATTGCCTGAGTCTCAGAAGAGACTTTGAACCTTTAAACGGTTGATTGAGACCCTGGAAGTCTCCAGGGACTTTTGAAGTTTGACTGAAAGCATTGTGATTCAGCTCCAAGCCTGTGGGATCCAGGGAGTGGAAAGTGGGGGCTTGAATAAGAGTGACCCCCATAAGCTCATATTATTCAGAAGCTGCTTCCCCGTTGATGTTTCTGTTACTGGAAATGAATTCCTTCTCTCTCTGCATAGGCTGTTATATATATGCATAATGTATTGTTCAGACTGGTCTCAAACTCCTGACCTCAAGTGATTCCCTTACCTCACAAGTAGCGGGAAGTACAGGCATGACCTGCACAGTGTACTGGGTTCCCCTATAGAAGATTCTTGGGACTCGGTCAGACCCCTAAGCCAGCATCTCTGTCCCACATGCCAGACAGATGAGTGCCAGGTTCAACTATGAGGCTTTGGCCTGAGCAGAATGAATGTGTGCAAACCTCGGAGGTATTACCTACAGTGCCTTTACCATCTATGAATACTTCAGCAGAAACTGAGGAACAGGTATGGTTTAGCTGATCAACGGCTAAAAGGGGCAAACCTTCGAAGTCGAAAAGACTGAATGAAGTTACGTTTAACTCCTCTTGAAGTCGAAGTGTGCTTAAAACAACCCCCACAGTCTTGAGCACTGGACTGTAAGACAAGAAACTGTAGCAGGTAAGTCTTTCCCCGGGATGCCCAGTCACACACGTTAGCACCCAACCTGAAGTGTCAGAGCAGAGGGTCAGCTGGCACAGTGGTGTCAATATCGCAGCTTTATGGCCTCAGTTGACCTGAATAAGATGACCATTTCACACACTAGTAGCTGTCTTGATGATCTACTTGACCTCTGGCCTCTGGGCTCAGAAGAGAGATAAGTTGATACTTCTCAGAGAAGAACAAAACTTACAAGTGCTTCAACTTACAGGAACCCCAATCCAATGGCCTGATAGCCAGCATTCAGTTATTAACAGTTAATCCCCACCCCTTCATATGGTGGTTGGTCCTAGCCCCCGGCTGTGCAGTAAAATCACCCGTGAGCTTTTTAAAAAGATCATGTTGAGGCTGGGGCTGTAGTTCAGTTAGTAGAGTGTGCCAAGCATGCGCAAAGTGTGGGTTCAGTTCCCAGCACTTCCTAAACTGGGTGTTGTTGGGAGCTGCAGACCCCTGGCCCCTTGACTTTCTTTGCCTGCCTCAGACCCTTTGCCTGCTGGAGTGAACTTAGCAAAACACCTGTGCCTGCAGCTGCTCTGAGCATGAAACCCTGATAGCATCTCGTGATGCAGCTGAAAGATCCCAAGAGCTGGGGCGTGGCTATCAGTTAAGGATCCCTATATAAGCTTCCCTGGGGCACAATAAAGTTGGCATTCTTGTATCAAGGGTGACCCGTGTCCCCATGTCTCTATCTGTCTGTGTGCATGTCTTTATAAATTTCCAGCCTAGTTCCCAGCTCACGGACTGTCCTGTAGTGGCACAGATGCTACAGGTGCCGTGGTGCCTGTCTGTAATCCCAGATCTCCGAGTCAAGGGGATCAACAAATCAAGGTTGCCCTGCGTACAATACAGTGTGAGGCCACCCTTGACTATATGAGGATTTTTTTTTAAAAAAAAAAAAAACCAAACACATGAACGAACAAGTAAATAAGCCAACAGGTCCTTTGGCGAGGTCATAGTATGGAAGGGCCCACCTATCACTACGTTGGCATTGTTCTCCTGCCTCTGTAACATAAGGCACACTTATCCAAATTGAAGGACAAGACTCCAAATTTATCTATCAGACAAAATAAAAGGGAATGGATTCCTGTTGAATTTGAATGACAGATAAATTTTTTTCGGTACATACAAACCCGTACTAAGAATCTGTCTAAAATTGAAGTGTGAAGGGTTTCATGTATTTTATTTGGAAACATCAAAGGGCAAAACCGAAAATGAAATCGAGTTCTCTTAACAGATGTCTCTGTGTGGCGAGTTCTTGTCTCCCAAAACAAGACTATCTAGAATAAAACAAAAAAAGACCCTGCATCAAGTCGGTGCCACTCAAGGGTGCCATCTTAGCTGTGGAAGAGGAAGGAGAGCAACACAGTGCTCAGAGGCCTATGTTAGCTCTCCAGGGCCACCTGAGGTACCACATTCTGACGTCCCCAAGAGCAGAAGTTAACTCTTAACTCTCCACACTTCTAAGAAGAGCCAAGGTCAACAGCGAGTTTGGCTCTGGCCTCTACTAGGCTTCTCTCTCTCTCTCTCTCTCTCTCTCTCTCTCTCTCTCTCTCCTGCGTGTGTGTTCACATGTATGTACAGGTATGCATGCATGTGCTTTTGAAAGCCAGACAACAATCTTGGTGTGGTGTTCTGCAGACCATTCTCTTTGCTGTTGAGACAGGGTCTCTCACTGGCCTGGAACTTGCAGAGAGATGCCTGCAGCTCCCCAGAGCTGGAATTACAATATGTATGCACTGTGCCCAGCTTCTTTCTTTCTTTCTTTCTTTCTTTCTTTCTTTCTTTCTTTCTTTCTTCTTCCATCATCTTCTTCTTGTTTTTAATGTGGATTCTGGTATTGAACTCAGGTCCGCACATTTGGAAGGCAAGTACTTTGCAACTGAGTTTTCTCTTTAATGTCTTTGGTGTTATTTTTCATATAAGGGCATCAGTCAGCTTAGGGTCCAGCCCTGTGGTATCATTTAATCACTTATTTGTTTGCTTATTTTTACTTGGTTTGTTGCTGCTCTTTGGGTTTTTTTTTTTTTTGTTTGGTTGGTTTTTTTATTGTTTTTTGTTTTATACAGAATTCCTCTATGTGCCTGTCTGGTAACCACTATTTTATTGACCTAGTCTCCAAACACACTTATATTCACAGATGCCGGCAGTCAGAGCAATTTTGGTGGGTGCAAGTCGGCCTTTAACCGTGCCCCTCTGAACTGGAGTTAGGAGGGTAAAAAAGGTGGTTCACTTTTCTGAGGAAAGAGAAGTGTCTCGTGTCTCAGTAGGAAATAGTGGAGGACATAGAGATGTAAAATACATTAAGCCAAGAGGAACAACAAGAGGAATACTTTAAGAAAAAGTAACAGAAAGTGGCAGCCGCTCTTTCAAGAGATTGGTGTGACCAGAAAGCAGAATTGGGCGGGAACACGGGAACCCTTCCATGCTTCTACAGCTGCAGGATTTCTGGTTTCCTTTGTCCCTTTTAGGAAAAACAAACACAGCTTAACCCAAGTGTGATGAGATTGAAGCACCAGTGAGAACAGCTCCATCTTCATTTTATCGAGGCGGGATGGGGCTGGGGGGCTGGCAGGCGTGGATGTGCACAGCAAGAGGCCCAGATACCCTGGGCTGCAGGAACCTACAGGCCCATGCGGGGAAAGGGAAGCTGGCTCCTGGCTCCGAACTCTCCATCCAATGATGGTGCATGCCCACTGCTTTCAGGGTACCTAACCCTCAGGTGAAGGCTGTTGAGGAGGGCCTCTCTGGGTTTAGACTGTCCAGAATACAACACTCTGCCCGCATCTTTCTTCTGAACATTTACAGAGTCTGGCCAGGCAAGGGGGCGGGGGATGGTGGAAACAAACCACCAGCTGCCGCTGCAGAACTCAGCCACCGACTTTTCCCAAAGCCACTGACTTTTCCCAAAGAGGTAGCAACCGGGCTCTTCCCACTGCAGAGCCGGAGTCCAGGCTTCCCTTGCCTTTGTCCAGGGCTCATCCCGCGCCTGTCACCTGAGTTCCCTCACCGACCGATGCCCCTCGCTGCCATTCCACCATGAGCGAAAGGTTCCTTAATAAGAGTGTAAATAAAAGCCAGGCTGAAAAATGAGTTTCCCATCTCAGCAATCACCGGCCTAACCTCGGCTGTAAATAGTCTGGCGAAGATGAGCAGATGGAGTCTCTGCACTTGAGGGATCTGGGCTTCTCTGAGCAGCACGGCTAGGGGCAACATCTGGGGGCAGAGAATAGGAAAGCTCTGAGCCCGGGGACACTGCACGAGTCCAGTCCTGTAAGAGCAAATGCTAAGGGACCCTCCTCCCCACCCTCTGTGACTCCCCGCCCCACCCCAGAGCAGTTGCAGGAATCACCCTGATGTGCAAGTCCTCGGGAAGAATGCATCTGCCAGGCCTCCCTAATTCATGGCCATTGGTATCATAGCTTTAACGTGATTTATCTGATGGCAGAGAAGATGGCAAAAACCTCGAGAAGACTGATTGGCCATCCAGGCATTGCGCATTTCTGATTGGCCTTATTAATTTAGGATTCATCCAGGAAGCAGCCTCTTGGCAGAGTCAAGGAAATCAACTTTGTAACAGCGTCAACGGCGGGTCCTCTGGG
>NC_022024.1:4612615-4617117 GCF_000317375.1 Microtus ochrogaster
GGGGGAGGGGCGGGTTAGTGTCACATAGGCAGCGGCACAATCATTTCCTTTATTTATAGCTCTAACCAGAAAAATGGACTGGGAGCAGCTGAGTTCCAATTTCTTTCCCTGCCTGAACCGATGAGCGGTTGCCTTAAATGTCATTGAGCCAGAAGGTTGTGCGTTTCATTCATCGCCAGGTTACGGAAGCTTTGAAGCGGGGCTAGAAGGCCATGGGTAATTGTCCTGCCACTCATCAAGGTGGGCAAGTGCAATCTCGCGGGTGGAATTGGCTCGGTAGGGGAGAGGACCGCCTGTCAGTGGTGACTGGCGTCATCAAATGCTGTCCAAGTGGAAATGAAGGTGGCTCGGTTCGTCTTCTGATGAAAGTGGGGCAGAAAGCGCAGAGGTTACCTCCTGGAGCAACAAAACTGGATACGGACTCAGGGACGGGGGCCTGTTTGGATCACCAGACACAGTATGGGCACAGGGCACAGATGTCCTATTCCACTGTCCTGAAAGCGTGCCACATGGGTAGATAGATACACGCAGCATTTAGAAACGTGTGTGAGCCGGAGAAGGTTTCTCCATGTTTTGGTCGCTGCGCTGGTTCATGAAGGATGGGGGGTTGACGAGGCAGAGAACAAGTCATGCTAGCAGGGGTGGAGAGGAGGAGAGGGGAAGAGACCAAGATGATGGTTTCCCAAGCTGCTCAGCTTTGTGGGCAACCTGTCAACCATTTCCTGTAAAGAGACATCCAGAGGTCTTCTCCATTTTTCTAACAAGAGTAACAGAAACCCATCCTGGTTTCCTTAAGCACATTTAACGCTCATGCCTACTGGGCAAGCTCAAGTCATAAACGGGAGCTCAGCTTTGAAAATCTTAATGCCACATTCGGTCATAAATCACTCTCAGCCACCAGGACATATGGCACAAGAACAAATCACATTACAGAGGAACCGCGGTTTCCCCAGCACCGCATCTTGACCTCTCGCGGTGTTTGGTTCTAAAGACAGGCTGTCAGCTCTACAGCAGCTCCCCTGCATCCGGCGCAGCCGTCTAGCTCAGCCCCTCACCTTTCCCTGCTAGGCTGCTCTCTGGACCCGGCAGGAACCTCATCATTCAGTCCATCTGCGTTCATTTTGCTCCCTGGGAAGCCCCTTCCCAGGCTGCTCTACAGATGGTTTTCTTTCTTCATCTTACCCTTAGCCTCCCCATCTTCTCCTCCTCCCTCTGAACCCCTGTACAACTGACTGCCAGCGAGCTTAAAGAGCAACCCCAACAGCTCTTCTCTTCCTGCAGTCTAGCAGGCCATGTCTCTGTGGCAGGTCTAATTTACTCTATGAACACGCAGGGTTGCTTATTCTCTTGTAGAGAACACACATCTCGGGGGTGGACTCTAGTCCATTACAGTTGGCATTTCCAAGACCCTGACCCTCACACCCCAACCCTTTCTTGTCATGTGCATTTACCCCCTTCTATTTGGGTTGTAGTAGTCAAAGTCCCTCTGCCAACTTCGCACCCGAGCCTTTGGAAAGCCTTTTTTCTTTCTTTCTTTTTTGAGAAACTGCAGTGTCTATGTATTAAGGGCAGATAGCCTAGGGGCTTGCCAGGGGCCCAAACCGTGCCTGTCAATAGCAGTTTGGGGGGATTCTGATAGCTGCTGGGTTCTTATTTATTCATTTTGCAAACGCGACAGAAATCCTTTCATATATTCCAGTGAACACGAAGGGGAAGAAGTCTAAGGTTTGGGGAAAGTAGCACCTAGGTGTGCAATGCTCATGGGAACAGCGCAGTGAGAGGGTTCAGAGGTGATGCAGAGCGCAGCAGCAGATCCGAGGAGAGAGTCTAGGAGTCTGCAAGGATCAGGAAATGTTCACTCCTGCTGACCGCTGCACTGGGGCCTGAAGGGTGTGAGGAACCGACGAAGAGGGAGGCAGGGTGGCTGGTCATGCCGGTCCCGTGTGGGAAGCAAAGTTTAAATAAGGTCAGGGATAGATGGAGGGAAAAGGCAGAGGGATGGAATCTCTGCAGACAATAAAAAGAGAATGAACAAAAGGGAAAGGGGGACATGAAAAGGCCAAAGAAGGAAAAGCAGTCATTGTCTCTATTGCTGTAAGCCTCACCCAAGCCTCAGAACACCAGAGTCTTAGAGAGCAAGCGACAACGTTGTATCAACACCGGAGTCATCACCACAAACAGTGGAGGGTTTGGGAAATGAGGCAGAGTCCAGGAAAACAAAAGTTTGTTTGTTATAAAGATTTGCTTATTTTTATTTTATGTATCTGAGTGTTTGCATGTATGTATGTGCACCGTGTGCATGCCCGGTGCCTTCAGAGGACAGAAGAAGCATGGGGTCCCTGGAATTGGGGTTACAGATGCTCGTGAGCCATCATGTGGTGCTGAGAACCAAACGGGGTCCTAGGCCAGAGCAGCCGGTGCTCTTAACCGACGAGTCGTGGTTGCACCAACAGGTTTTTTTTCTTTGAGGCAGGGTCTTACTTTGTACCCTGGATAGGCCTCAACTTGCTTCCCAAGCTGCTGGGGTCGCAAGTGTGCGTCACCACGCCCAACGTGAGTATGACTCTTCCGCATAGGATGCACGGTGGGCTGCAGAGTGACCATAAAGCAGACATGATCTAAAACAGGGAAGGCTCTGACAGCTCAAGCTGATGGACACTAGCACGTTGGCTGCCCCATGGAAAGGTGAAATGGACAGTTCGAGCGGTCTCATTCTATGCTGAGGTGTGTCTCATTTACATGTATGTAAATATTGTCAGCATTGCCAATCTCCTCCCAATTGTTAGTGGAAACTTACCTATTGCTAACTTAGTACACCTGCTTTAGTGTTCTATCTTGTGCCAGTAGACCCATGTTTATTAATGAGGGAATAAACAGTTTGAGGGACCCGAACCCTGAGGCAGCTCCTGATGAGGCTCCCAAAGACTCTGCTTCCTTGAGTAAATTCCATTCAGTGCAGCCTCAATGCAGTGACTTCACGGACGACCAGAATCCAGGGGATAATGAGCAGAGATCAGGTTACTTGACACCTTTGGGGGTGGGCAAATGACTCTTTCACAAGTGTCACCTAAAACCATGGGGAAACACTGATATTTACACTACAATTAATAATAACGCGAAATTACAGTTATGACATAGCAACGGAAATAATTTTGTGGTTGGGGAATCACCACAACTTGAGGCACTGTCTTAAAGGGCCACAGCATTAGGAAGGCTGAGAACTACCAAGTTACTACAAGAGTTCTACTTCCATTTTGCCAGCATTTTCTCTCTGGCAGGTGCTTCTCTTGTTTTCTTGCTTGCTTGACCTGGTAAACCAAGCCTGCCTCTTATAGACCCATAGAGAGGCCCATAGGTGATGAAGTGACCAACAACAGCTCAGGAGAAACTGGATTGTGACTCGTGACTGAGATAACAGTGACATAGCATTGGTATAGACCCACAGTGGCCCAGCTTGAATCCCCTCTTTTCTTAGAGACAGCAAAAAGATTATGGACTGGGTTTTTGATATACCATTCTTGCTGGTTTCAATTCCCTTGAGTGACTGTGGTGGTTTGAATACGTATGACCTCCATAGACTCAAGTGTTTGAGTGCTTGCCCATAGGGAGTGGCACTATTAGGTGGTACAGTCTTGTTGGAGTAGCTGTTGTCTTGTTGAAGGAAGGGTGTCACTGTAATGGCAGGCTTTGAGGTCTCATATGTTCAAGCTACGCCCAGTGTGGTACACAGTCTCCCTTGTACTGTCTAAGGATCAAGATGTAGAACTCTCATCTTCTCCAGTACCATGTCTGCCTGCACCCCACCATGTTCTACTATGATAATAATAAACTTCTGAAAATGTAAGCCACCCCAATTAAGTGTTTTTCCTTAGAAGAGCTTGCCGTGGGAACCCTGAGACAGCTATGTTCCTTCATTTTCTAGTGTTCACTCTATCGTCCATTACTCAAAATGTATCAAGTCACTGTAAGATGACAACCTTAGGCCTGTGATGTTGGATGTGCTATAGCAATGTCCATCTCCAGTGGCCTCTCTAGGGACACTCTGTTCAGAAGGAAAACCACTTAGAAGCCCTACTGCCTCCTGTTGGAACAGACAGCATCTTCCTTCTTTAAACTATAACCCCCCTTTTTTCTACCACCAGACTTGACTAGTTGTCTTGGTGCTTGTTAAGCTATCACTCACAAACATTCTCTTGAATCGCCAGAAAAGGCATTGTAACTCATAGACAACCTCTGCCCAGTAACATAAAGGGGCCAAAGATTTAATAATGCCCTCATTGCTCTGTCCACATTATTCATATGTATATAATTTGCTTCCTTTAGCTCCCCTTTCTTCAGCTGGGTATAGGTATACCTTCTAATTAAGGTACCTCTTCACACATATGGCAGATTCATGGTGGAGTCTAGGCCCAATCTAGATAATAGTAAGAAACAGTGTAAGTTCTTAAGTAGTACAGTGGTGTACTGCCTGGCTTTATGTCAACTCGACAGAAGCTAGAGTC
>NC_022024.1:4618157-4629272 GCF_000317375.1 Microtus ochrogaster
ATCAAAAGAGACAAAGAAGGACATTTCATATTAGTCATAGGAAAAATCCATCAAGAGGAAATCTCAATACTAAACATCTATGTTCAAAATACAAGGGCACCCTCATATGTAAAAGAAACAGTTCTCAAGCTTAAATCACACATTAAACCCCACACAGTAATAGTGGGAGATTTCAACACCCTACTCTCACCACTGGACAGGTCAGTTAGACAGAAAATTAAGAAAGAAATAAGGGACCTACCAGATGTTATGTCTGAAATGGACTTAACAGACATCTATAAAACATTCCATCGAAACATAAAACAATATGCCTTCTTCTCAGCACCTCATGGAACCTTCTCAAAAACTGACCACATACTAGGTAACAAAGCAAACCTCAACATACACAAAAAAAATTGGAATAAGTCATGTATCTTATCGGATCACCATGTCTTAAAATTAGAATTCCACTAAAACACTAATTCCAGAAAGCCCATAAACATATGGAAATTAAACAATGCTCACCTGAATCATCAATGGGTCTAGGAAAAAATAAAGGAAGAAATTAAAGACTTGCTAAAATTCAATAAAAATGACCGCATGACATACTCAAATTTATGAGACACAATGAAAACAGTGTTAAGAGGAAAGTTCATAGCTCCAAATGTCTACATAAAGAAGCTGGGGAAAAAATCCCACAGTAGTGAGTTAACAGAACATTTGAAAACTCTAGAACAAAAAGAAACAAATTCACCCAGGAGGACTAGATGGCAGGAAATAATTAAATTGAGAGCTGAAATCAACAAAATAGAAACAAAGAAAACAATCCAAAAAAATCAGTGAGACAAAGA
This sequence comes from Microtus ochrogaster, assembly GCF_000317375.1. Classification (NCBI taxonomy): domain Eukaryota; kingdom Metazoa; phylum Chordata; class Mammalia; order Rodentia; family Cricetidae; genus Microtus; species Microtus ochrogaster. Next base: position 4,618,988 of record NC_022024.1, read on the forward strand.
GTTGGTTCTTCAAGAAAATCAACAAAACAGACAAACCTTTATCCAAACTAACCAGAGGCAGAGAGAGTATATCCAAACTAACAAACTCAGAAATGAAAAGGGGGACATAACAACAGACATGGAGAAAATCCAAAGAATCATTAGGTCATATTTCAAAAACCTGTACTCCACAAAACTAGAAAACTTAAAGGAAATGGACAAGTTTCTGGATAAATATCGCTTACCAAAATTAAATCAAGACCAAATAAACAAATTAAATAGACCTACAACTACAAAAGAAATAGAAACAGTCATCAAAAGTCTCCCAACCAAAAAAAGTCCAGGACTAGATGGTTTCAGCTCAGAATTCTACAAGATTTTCAAAGAAGAACTAATACCAATACTCCTCAATTTTTTCCACACAATAGAAACAGAAGGAACATTGCCAAACTCTTTTTATGAGGCTACAATTACCCTGATACCCAAACCACAGAAAGATATTGCTGAGAAAGAGAATTACAGACCAATATCACTTATGAACATTAATGCACAAATATTCAATAAAATGCTGGCAAACTGAATCCAAGTGCACATAAGAAAAATCATCCACCATGATCAAGTCAGCTTCATCCCAGAAATGTAGGGATGGTTCAACATACAAAAATCTGTCAATGTAATCCACCATATAAACAAACTGAAAAAAAAAACCCACATGATCATCTCCTTAGAAGCTGAAAAAGCCTTCAACAAAATGCAATATCTCTTCATGATAAAGGTCTTCGAGAGAACAGGGATATAAGGAACATATTTAAACATAATAAAGGCAATATACACAAAGCCAACAACCAACATCAAATTAAATGGAGAGAAACTCAAAGCAATCCCATGAAAGTCAGGAACAAGATAAGGTTGGCCACTCTTTCCATATCTATTCAATATAGTTCTTAAGGTTCTAGTTAGAGCAATAAGACAACAAAAGGAGATCAAGGAGATACACATCGGAGAAGAAGTCAAACTCTCACTGTTTGCTGATGATATGATAGTTTACATAAGCGACCCCAAAAATTCTACCAAGGAACTTCTACAACTATAAACACTTTCAGTAATGTACCAGGATACAAGATTAATTCAAAAAATCAGTAACCCTCCTTTACACAGATGATAAATGGGCTGAGAAAGAAATCAGAGAAACATCACCCTTCACAACAGCCACAAATACCATAAAATATCTCAGAGTAATTCTAACCAAACAAGTGAAAGACCTATATGACGAGAACTTTAAATCTTTGAAGAAAGAAATTGAAGATAACACCAGAAAATTGAAAGATTTTCCATGCTCTTGGGTAGGTAAAATTAGCATAGTTTTACTATGGCAATCTTATCCAAAAGCAATCTACAGATTCAATGCAATGCCTATCAAAATCCCAGAAGAATTCTTCACAGACCTTGAAAGAATAATACTCAACTTCATATGAAAAAGCAAAAAACACAGGATAGCCAAAACAATCCTGTACAATAAAGGAACTTCCAGAGGCATCACAATCCCTGACTTCAAACTCTACTACAGAGCTACAGTACTGAAAACAGCTGGTTTGGCATGAAAACAGACAGGAGAACCAATGGAACTGAATCTATACCCGGATATTAATCCACACACCTATGAACACCTGATTTTTGATAAAAAAACAAAAAAATATGAAATGGAAAAAGAAAGCATGTTCAACAAATGGTGCTGGTTTAACTGGATATCAACATGTAGAAGAATGAAAATAGATCCATATCTATTGCCATGCACAAAACTCAAGTCCAAAAGGATCAAAGACCTCAACATAAAGCCAGCGAAACTGAACCTCACAGAAGGGAAAGTGAGAAGTATACTTGAACACATTGGCACAGAAGACCACTCCCTAAATATAACCCCAACAACACAGACACTGAGAGAAACAATTAATAAATGGGACCTCCTGAAACTGAGAAGCTTCTGTGAAGCAAAGAACATGGTCAACAAGACAAAACAACAGCTTACAGAATGGGAAAAGATCTTCACCAACCCCACATGATGCAGAGGGCTGATCTCCAAAATATACAAAGAACTTAAGAAATTGGTCATCAAAAGAGCACATAATCCAATAAAAAATGGTGTACAGACCTAAACAGAGAACTCTCAACAGAGGGATCTAAAATGGCTGAAAGACACTTAAGGTAATGATCATCATCCTTAGTCATCAGAGAAATGCAAATCAAAACAACTCTGAGATTCCATCTTACACCTGTCAGAATGGCCAGGATCAAAAACACTGATGACAGCTTATGCTGGAGAGGATGTGGAATAAAGGAAACATTCCTCCATTGCTGGTGGAAGTGCAAACTGGTACAGCCCCTTTGGATGTCAGAATGGAGAATTTTCAGAAAATTAGGAAACAACCTTTCTCAAGACCCAGCAATACCCAAGAATGCTCAATCATACCATAAAAACAGGTGCTCAACTGTGTTCATAGCAGCATTGTTTGTCATAGCCAGAACCTGGAAACAACCAAAGAAAGGATAAAGAAATGTGGTACATTTACACATGGAGTACTACACAGCAGAAAAAAATAATGACATTTTGAAATTTGTGGGCAAATGGATGAATCTAGAAAACACCATATTAAGTGAGGAAACCCAGGCCCAGAAAGACAAATGTAATTACTTACTCATAAGTGATTTTTAGACATAAAGCAAGGAAAAACCTGTTAGCCTACAATTCATAATACTAGACAACAAAGAGGACCCTAAGAGAGACATACATGGATCTAATTTACTTGGGAAGTAGAAAAAGACAAGATCTCCTGAGTAAATTGGGAGCATGGGGGCCATGAGAGCGGGTAGAAGGGAGAGGAGCAGAGAAAAATATATAGCTCAATAAAAACACTAAAACTAAACAATAAAAAACAGGCTAAGCTAGGCACAGGGAGGTGAGCCAGTCTGCTGTGTTTCTTCATAGGGTCTGCTTCAGTCCTTAGTGAAAGCTCCTACCTCAGATTCCTGCCTGACCTCCCTCCGCGATGGACTGCAAGCTGTAAACTGAAGAAAACCCTTCCATCCCCAAGTTGCTTTTGGTCATGGTTTTCTCACAGCAACAGAAGACAAAGTAGGATGTTTAGTATTCTTGAAAACCAAGATCTCTCCATGTCAGTTGGTTTTCCTCTTACGGGTATGCTGGAAACAGAAGCGACAATCTTCACCTGTGCTCACAGGAAAGTATTAGGAAATCCAGGAATGTTAAGTATGCAGGGTTGTGTCCTCACCCTCTACCTGTTTTCACCCAGAGGCTGGGAATGGATGTTAGTTAATAGCCCGGTGAGCTGTGCTATCTGTAGGGCCACACTCAATCCCCCAGACTATTTATTATATTTATCCCAGACTCCTTCTCCTCTCTAGACCTCTAGCTTGAGCATTGTTTCTCAGTCAATAGAACCCATTCTTACGGAAGATGTCACATGTACTCTGTTAGTTTGGGAACTCCGTGATGACTTACGACACCAGATCCTCCCCTAGGCCCTTAAGCTATAGAACTTATTCTGATGGAAGAAGTCACATGTATTTTTGCACAAGTGCTTCTATACAGTGAAGCCTTAAGCTTTATTATGATCATTGTCACCAGAAAATGTTTTCCAAAGTTGTACTGTGTTTAAACACGCCTAAAATAAACTGCCTGAGGTCAGACTCCTGGCTATCGCGTCATGCGGAACCAGATTTCCTTCTTGCCTCACACGGATCATACTCTGCCAGCCGCGGTGCTTACAGAGACCGCCACCCTAACCAAGTAAGAGAGTCATTGTTTTCTGACTAAGAAGACTCTTGTGCAACAAATACCATACATCTCAGCAAAGATGGAGTCGCAGCCAAAGGGGCCACTGCTACCGTCAGCATGCCCCTGACCCCACCCTCTTCTCACCAGCCTACAGAATGGCTCTATACCCTGGTGCCACAGTTACTGCAGCCACTGCTACCAAGGAAGCCCAGACTCAGGTCACAACCTGGCTAGACTTCAGTCAGCAAGAAATGACTTTGACCGGCTGGCTTTGGTTTTGTCTTCCACAAAGTTGACATCAAGACTAAGCAAGAATGAGTTAAAATTATGAAAGAGTCATTCTCAAAGAAAATAATAATTTCTGCTCATTGTCTTTCTGAGCTGTCTGTCTCCTGATTGTTGCTTTCACGGTAACAAGTGCCATTTCCTTGACTACAAAGACACCACTCTCAAAATAGCGGAGGAGAAATGTGATTTCAGGAGTCAGTATGGTAAATATTTTGTGCTCGAGAGACAGAGATAGATAAGAAAACAAAGAGATTAAGGAGAAATTTATGGGTGTATATGAAAAATGCCTTTTAGACCAATTCAACTAACAAGCATCTATGAAACACCTTCTCTATGTAAGAATTTGGGGGGCATATTAGGTATATTATCTGTGGTCCCCAGAGCCACCTTTCATTGTAGGTACTACAAACAGGACAACTAAGGATAAATTCACCTGATATTACATAATTACATAACTTAAACGTCAGGGGATCATGATCCTTAGGTGGTGTGTGACAATTCTGTATTCTGTCAATTATGTTTTAAATAAATGCTGATTGGCCAGTGGCCAGGCAGGAAGTATAGGTGGGACAACCAGACAGGAAGTAGAGATGGGTCAATGAGAACAGAAGAATGGGAAGGAGGAAGCCCGTTCCTCCCCAGTCCTGTCCAGACACCGAAGAAGAAAGATGTGACCTACCCCACTGAAAAAGGTAACGAGCCATGTGGCTAACATATACTAAAATAATGGGCTAATATAAGTTATAAGAGTTAATAAGAAGCCTGAGCTAATGGGCCAATCAGTTTATAACTTATGGAGACCTCTGTGTGATTTTCTTTGGGGCATAATGGCTGCAGGAACTGGGTAGGACAGAAACCCCAACAAGCAGGCCCTCATGTTACACCTAGGTGACCTAAGGCTAAAAATGCGCGCGCGCACACACACGCGCGCGCGCGCGCACACACACACACACACACACACTGCCCGCCAGGGAAGCTTGGCAGGCTCTGAAGCGAAGCTGGCATCTCTGATTCCCATTATTTACTTAGCCTCTTTAGATCATATCCTCAGGAGAAATGTGTCTTTGGACTCAAATTCAACATTTGAGCAGACCAATTAAAAAGACTAATTAAAAACAAACAAGTCAAAACCAACAATAGCCTAAATATTAGGGGAAATTCCTTTGGTGAATTAAATTCACTTAGTAATAAATTCATTCCTAAAGTTAGACAGTCTCTTTTCTATTATGGCTTTGCAAGCTTTTAGTTTACGGGAAGACATTTGTGATGGAATTCAGCTTCCCTTAGAACTTTGTGTAGTTTTTAAAGTCCAGGAACGTGTGTCCCGGCAGTAAGACAATAGTCTAACCTCACACAGGATCTTCCCTTGTATGGCAGGTCAGCATTTTCCCAGGCCTTCACAGGGCACAGCCAAGCTGCTGTTGGAACCAGTCCCTCCAAATAACGGGTCTTTCAAATTTATCTTACCTCTGTATCTAGTATATTTAGGGGTCACATAGCAATACCGAGCAATAATGGGGGGTGTTTTCACTTGCTCACAGAATTATATGTGCACATTCATTTTTCCAAGACAAAACAATTCTTTCTTCTGGATTTCTCTTTCAACATTGCTGTAGGCATTCATTTTATTATAGTTAGATTAGGAACAGGTACACAGATTATGGAGGAGACAAAAGGCAAAATAGACTCAAGTTTCTAGGAGGTTCTCTGTCATGGAAATGAGCCAGAGGCTAGAAGAGTCTTCCACTTTGCAATATAATCCCTAGACAAGGCAACTGTCTGTAGAAAAGAACAGGATGCCATGGCTTGGGTGCCAGCTTTGGGGCCCTTACTCATAACAGAGCCAGGTTCTCCATACACACCCAGGGAAGTTTCTGTTCCCAGTCCTGTGTTAGCTACCTAGATCTTCTGGGAGTGTTTTTAAGAAACCGAGGTAACTAAATTCAGAGTCTGCATGATAATAAGATACCAGGAAGTATCTGGAGCATTTGGTTCAGCCAAGAAGTGGTGGAGCTCATAGGGGCTGGGAGGGATGCTTGAGACCACAGATAAAGATAAGTGCACAGACAGGGAAAGGAAACTAATGCTTCCCGCACAAAGGTTGGTAGTCATGTATAATCGTGAGATTTAGAGGAAGTGATTTGTCTTTATGTACAGTGTGTGTGTACATAAGTGTCACTGTGTGTGGTGTGTCAGTGTGCATATATGTGTGTGTGTGTGTGTATGTAGTATATGTATGTGTGTATCAGCGTGCGGGGGAGGGTAGTAAGGGTAAGGGAGAGGAAATTGAGAACCCACCAGAAAACCTGAGGTCTAAAGTAGTTAGCAAAATGTCCCTCATACCGACTGTGGGAGACAATCTGCTTTTGAATGGCCTAAAAGCTAAGAATGTTTTTGTTTCAAAGGGAGAAAGAAATGTAGACCCAAAGGAGGAATATGGAGGCAAAGACACGAAGGGAAAGTAACAGAAAGCTTCTCTTTACAAAGGCCCATGTCTTTGCCATCTGGCTCTCTGAAGTTATTGACCCCTCTCTAAATCTTTTAGATGTGGTAGAATAGCAACCTCCGAGGTGCTTTCTTTGTTAGTGAGACAGGGTTGCAATGTGTAGCTTTGGCTGGCTGGCCTTGAACCCAACCAAGATCTGCCTGCCTCTGCCTCCCACGTGCTGGAGTAAGGTTGTGAGCCACCACACCTAGCTCTAAATGCTTTGAATGTGATAATTTTCTCAATAGCATGAACTGATGTCCTAATGAGAGGCTTTGTTGTGTCAATTATGTGCATCCCTGTGTTGCTAGTCTTCCATCTTCACGTCTTCTCATTTTAATCTGCCCTCACATTCCTTCATTCTCGCCACACTGAGACAAACAGATTCCTCGTTCCCTGTAATCACCTACTTAGAACTGGTGAGGGTTCTACGCTCCCAGTTTACACCGCTCTTGCTTTATTGTCTACTTATTAATGTACATATGTTTCCTTAGACACAAAGATCCTTAGGGCAGAAGCTACACCCAGCTATTATTTGGTGAGGAACACCATCAAAGGTTTAAAGATGAGTTCAGAGACAGGACTTTGCTGTGGGGCCGAGGGTAGCCCTAATTCTGCTTTCTGTATATAGGCCTGCACCATTGTGCTTGGTTTTGGATGTTTTTGTTGTTGTTTTAGTTTTTTTCGAGACAGGATTTTTCAGTGTAGCCATGCTGTTCTGGAATTTGCTCTGTAGCCCAGTCTGCTCTCGATCGCCTGGCTCTGCCTCCCGAGTACTGGGATTAAATGTCTGCACCACTACCTGGCTAGCTGTCTACTATTTCAGACACGGTTCACAGAGCTCACCCAGAGGGCAGCACTGATGCTCGTCTCTTCCTGCCCGCACCCTTCTAGCTTTTCTAGGCCCACATCCCCTAAGTTTCAGAAGAAATCGGTTTCCGTCCTTTCTAGCAATTTTATGGCGTCCATTTCACAAAGTCATTCTCTTGGCACTTCAAAACTCCTTCTGTCGCCTGAAGTAGCTTTCTCCTTAGCCTACCTCAACTGCATCTCAACTTCAGATCATCTCCAGTGTCACTATGCACAAACCACGCGCCCGGAGACCAGTTTCCCACACACTGAAAAAAAAAAAAAAAAGACCTAACTGGCATAACCATCTTACCTACCTTTCTACATCCAAGAGACCATTACATTGTGGGAGAGGGAATATGACTTCTATCATGGTCAGCAAGCTAAACAAACTCATAGGAAAACATGGATGTTAAGGCAAAAGTGATGGACCATGAGTCAAAAAAAAAAAAACCAAAACAAAAAAAAACAGTCCAGGTGATTTGGGAACCTGCATACTAACTTTAAGAATAACATGTTGACACAGGTTTCCCTGATTTCCTGGGAGCTTTTTGGAACCCTATCCATGGCCTGAATTAACTAGGAGAATGACTCCATGTGAACAGACCAATTCAGATCCCCTGTGATGTGGCGTCAGCAAGGGAAGAGGCCATATTTAGTTTAGGAAATGAGTCGGTTTACTCCACAATGGACTGCACAGGCCCATAGACACCCAATAGAGGATATTGGGGAGTATCGGGGCTTGAATCAGAAATATCTCCCACAGGCTCCTCTTTGGGGCACTTGGTCCACAGTCGGTGGTGTTTGGGGATTTTGTATTGTGGTGCCTCAGGGACATGGAATGTAGCTGGAAGATTCCAGCCTTTGAAAGTTACCCCACCTCTTGCTCCGAGGTACCCGTTTCCGGCCTGCTGCAGTGTGAACAAGAAGCCGCTTCAGGCTCAGGCCGCTATGAATACAGCAGCCGCGGTGGCCATGTCTGCCTGCTGCAAGGGAACAGGAACAGGTCCTCAGAAGCCCAAGGCCAGCCTCTTGTCTGTTGTTTCTATCAGGCATTTTTTTTTTTTTTGTCAGAGTGAAAAAGCAAGATTGATGTTAGCAGTAGAAAGCCCTATGCAAATATTAATTCTTGCTAATATCCCTCTAAGACAAATCAAGTCTCAGGATTAGAACAGAAAATGCCCATGTATTCAGAAGACAAGATCACAGTTAGGGAATAAATCTAAGTCCAGACTGAAGTTTGCTAAAGTAACCAGAGCAAGAGGCACAAAGTTACAATCAGTGGGATGTGTGTGATGAAGTAAAAGCTATTTAGCCTGACAATGTATCTGCGTTGAAAAAACTGCATCTATGTTGCTTCAGTAAAATGCATTACTCATCTACATGTGTGTGTGTGTGTAGGGCATGTGTGTGTGTGTGTGTGTGTGCAGGGCATGTGTGTGCAGGGCATGTGTGTGCAGGGCAGTCTAGGCATTCAATAGCATGGTTTCTGTCAGCAGTAAAAGTAAAACCATGGTTTCCTGACACCCAAAGTTAACTGTTGGTTTTATGTTATGAAATCATTTATGCCTCTACAACAAAGGACAGCAAATATTTAATTATTAGATTAATACTCATGGCATATATAAAAACACAGCTAATTAATAAAAATTGACCTAAGTTAGTGGGGACATCATATATCATACTGATAAAACATGTGAAAGGTAATGAAGATAAAAGCACCACACAAAAACATCGAGTGGCTATCGTGGATTGTTTATGAAGAAAAACATTCTGCCATCTGCAACAATGGGGTAAATGAAGACATCGTGTGAGGTGTCCTGGTTCAACTGCAGTAAGTCAGGCACTGGAAGGCAAATCTCATTTACTGACAGAATTGATGGCGACCAGGGGCTTGTGTGTATCCAGAGAGGGGATGGCGAGATGTGAGACAAAATGTACAAGGTGTCAGGAAGAATAAACAAGAAAAACAAGTCATGGGAGGCAGCTTGGGTGGGAGGGACGACAAAATTAAATCTTTCCTGTAAACCACTTTAGAACAACTTTAAAGTATGCAAATGCAGCTAGGGCCAGCATGAAGGACCTGAAGGTGGGGATCGCTGTATGCTACACACGCAGCCAGCACAAGTTCCAAACAATTCTTTCTTGGTTTTGAGAATTATATATGTAAACAATGGTACCTTCTGTGCATGTACAGATCTCTACTGTAAAACCAATAAATCCAATCTGGATTATAAGTAGTGATCCTGTGGCATCCTGAGCTCAAGGTAGCAAGCATCTCATGGTGTTGGAAAACAACCTGAGCGCACTTGCCTGTTGCTTACTGTGGGTGTGTGTGCACTTAAAAAAAATGTATTGGCGTTTTGCCTGCATGTATGCCTGTGTACCATGTACATGCCTGGTGCTTGCAGAAGCCAAAAGAGGGTGTCAGATCACCAGGAACTGGAATTACAGATGGTTGTGAGCTCCACATGGGTGCTAGCAACGGAACCTGGGTCCTCTGAGCCATCTCTGTAGCCATAGCTTTATGTCGCTTTACATATTTTCATTTCTCATTTTTCCCTCAACCACAGGACTCTCTGTACTGTTTCTTGAAAGTTAATATGAAAAATTCCAAATTATACAAAAACAGCTGCAAGACCCTTTCTTTACCCATTGCCCAACATTAGTAAACACATGATCAGGCTTTTTGTCATCTCACTAAGAGCATCTATGATGCTGACCTTCTTCATTAAATCACTCATAGCCAGTACTTTACTATGACTCCCTAAAAGATAAAGATTTAAGCATAGCATCATTATCAAAAATTAACATTAAGGGCTGGAGAGATATGGCTCAGCGGTTAAGAGCATTGCCTGCTCTTCCAAAGGTCCTGAGTTCAATTCCCAGCA
>NC_022024.1:4630122-4634862 GCF_000317375.1 Microtus ochrogaster
TTTTTTTTTTTAGATCACATTACTCGTCCTGTAGGATCTTCCAGTGTGGATTTTGCTTCACGTACCTCCTGTGGTGCTTAACATAAAAATTTCTGACAGAATAGAGACATTTAAGCTCAGTTCTTAGACTTCACAGGCAGGCCGTCTTCCATTGCATATAACCTGGCAGAACGTCTCAGATACAAACTATAAAGACTGGCCAGTGGGTCCAAATGCCGTCAGTGCCCTCTGTGACTTAAATTCGACCCATCAGCATTGTATCTAATGGTTTCTCTATGAGGAGGCCTGGCTTTGGTACTTTCTTAGCTGCAGTCAATGTTAGCGTTCTGTTACAATTTCTGCACCGTTAAACTGGAGTTATTCAATTTTCTTTCTTTCAGGTATTCAGTTATGCTGAGGTGTAGTTTGTGTAAAAGGCAGAGCAAATACAGCAAAGGGCCCACCATCAGCTCCCCACAGCTGATGCTCTTCCATTAATATACTCCAGCACTTCTGAGCCTCATGGAGATGCTTTCTTGAACTCCCAACACTATGCAGTGTGCTGAATTCTCATTGAATGCTTAGCACTAGGAAGGGACACAGCAGAATGGTGTCTGGCTGTGTGGCCTTCAGATGCTCTTCAGACGGGCAGAAAGTCTCCAAAAGACAGTCTAACACCTACACACCTACAACTCAGCGCAGCTCCTACAGGTCTCTCTGTTGTGTTGGAATAGATTATGTAATCCAAGCTGGACTACATAGCAGAGAACTTGAACTTTGACCTGCCAGCCTCCACTTCCCAAGTGTTGAGACTCCAGGTGCTCACGACTATGTCCAACAAACTTTTAAAATAAGGGTCCACTTGTTAATAAATAAATGGGTTCCATCTCAGATACAATGACAACAGCAACATATTCTGGGTTAAGGGCCCTTCAGAAGGCACCTGAGGAGAGTTCAGATTTGCAAAAACATAAGTAGGCCAGAGATATAACCTAATTATAGAAAAATGTGTTCTCATTCGCATACATATATTATAACAAAGACTTTAAAAAATTCACCGTACATCTCTACTGCCTGGAATAGATTAGGTACTTTGGGTACAATGGGTCATTGGGACTGTATTTACTCACTTGCTAAAAGTGAGATGGGTAGTCCTTTTAATGCCAGCACTCAGGAGGGCAGAGGCAGGTGGTTCTGAGTTCAAGGCCAGTAAGGACGACCCGATGAAACCCTGTCTCCAAACCAAAACAGAGAAGTGCAGTTAGGGTTTTTATTCTGACAATTCACCCAGTCTTATTTAACAGTAAGTAGGTTAAGAATCAAAGAGAAATAATTGGCTAGCTGGTGATACCTTCAATCCCAGGACTCAGGAGGGAAAGGCAGGCAGATCTACGAGTTTGAGGGCAGCCTGGTCTTCAAAGTGAATTCTAGGTCAGAGCTACACAGAGAAACCCTGTCTCGGGGGAAAAAAAAATGAAAAATATGACTATTTTCATTTACTAGTGTATTATACTCAGCCTCGCCATCTATCCGGTACTAACGTATTACTACTGTGCCCATGACTTGTCCCAACAGCCTGAGTCTTAAAATACACTATGAAGATTAAAACAGCACCCTCTGAATACCTTAAGTAATGCATTGGTAGTTATGTTCAAAGGGAACAAAACACTCAGACCTTTTCAGTATTCGGCCAGAGAGCAGTGAAGTTTTCAGCTATCACAGAAAACACCAGAGCAACTTTATCCAGGTGGTCCAAGCTGCCTGGTGAACACTGGGCACACTGGCATCCTAAGACACCCCGAGTTCCATAGTAATATCTCCTCAATTATAATAAAGCTAAGGACTTGAAAAACCCAACTCAAAGTGGGTGGTCCATTTCCAGAAAATGTCTGAATAGAGAAGGAACTTTTAAAACTTGTATATTTATATACATTTTAAAACAAGTGTGTGTATATATATTTATATCACAGATAAAATGTACAATACAGGCTTAAAATGGTCACAAGAACAATTAGCCTCAGCTGCCCCAGGATTCCAGAGAACACTCTCTCAACGACTACTCCAATGTTACAGGCCCTCCGTAGTTCTTTTACCAAGCCAGTGTCAGTCAAGGTCACTAGTGTTTTTACCTATCCATATTCTGATTCTCTAATCACTTGTCAAGTTTTCTGTTTTCCCTTGGGAGCAGTGATCCTGCTACACTTCCCCATGGTGCTTTAGTGAGAATCTGGCAAAAACATCAAATGGATTTTTGTTAATCATACAAATAACTTTTTTTTCTTAATTATTTAGTGGTTGGTGAAACCAATGTCTTTTTAGATTGTATGGTATTCATTTGTCTTGATGTAATTCACTTTTGAAATGGTCACCCCATCTGCTCACAGGATGCAGAAGCTGTGACAGGGTCGGATTGTTCGGCGAGGAACTCTAATACCTCCCCTGTCAGGTTCTTCCCGGAGGCAGTGTGTACAATAAACAGGAGAAAAGCACAGTTATGAAGTCCCACGGCCTCGGCACCTGGGCTACACTGAAGATCCCTTTTCTGCTCTTAGGTTCCTCTGGCATAATGCTCTGGAGACTTTTCTCCAACACAAAGATGTTTTTCCTACCAGCCGAAAGGTAATTATATTTTAAAACACCTTAGAAATGAAATTCTCATGTATCCAATTAATAGGAACACTAGGGCACGAAGGAAAATGTCTCCTAATCTTTCCTCCATGGCGCGTCCAGACATCCCAACATTCCTCTACTTTCAATTGGAGATGGCATTTACTAAAACCTCATTACTATCCGTTCTTTGGTTCAGTACTTGAGAAGGGCACTCAAAACACTGTCTCATCCTTCCTATCAATGCCTCTGTGCAACTACAAATTACTTAAGCGCTTGACAGTAGACCTTTAACAGAAAAGTTAATTGCATTAGTAAATGTCATCAATACTAACTGTACCGTGGTGTTTTTGTTAGGTAAACCCACCCCGCTGGAAACCCGTCAACAGTGGACACAGTCAGTTGGCAGCTATCACTGCCACACAGGGAACTCCAAAGCAAAAAGCTGACAGGCAAACCAGAAGAGAAATCTAACTCCGGGAGTCGCTTCCCTCACAGCAGCAAACAGAAACATATGGAAGCAGTTACATGGCCAACAATACAGGCATGTTCTCGCCAGGCAGGGGAGTTTTAGCCGGAACTTGCTTTAAAAGCACAAGATGAGCTACAAAGAGGGGAATGAGTTAAAGTTTAGTGTTACCAACAGAACTTACTATCTAATAGAGCTCAACATCCCATGGGCTCACCATGAAAATGTTAAAATACAGTGGGGCTGGATGAGTGACCCGTTTGCTTGAATGAAGAGTTTTGGAAAACAAAATTGTAGTACAATTAAAATTTTACTACTAAATTCTCCCACAAATCAGGATTTGCCATAGAATACTTCAGCCTTTCATCATGGGGGGGGGGAGGAATAAGCGTCCTGAACTTACTTTGCTCTATTAAGAAAAGCAAACTTAAAGTCAGTATTATAGCCTTGCCTGAATGTTGAGCTCCATGGTTCTTTCCTGTCCTTCCTATGAGGCGGCTTCATCCTGATGAAATTACGCGTTTCTTCAAGGCTTAGGACTAAGCTTCATCAAAGCATTACATCACTTTCAAGTTACAAAAGCACCCAACTCCTATTGAAAGGGACAAGAGACGGAGCTGCTTCCAGGGATCTTTTTCTTAGCAAAGACTCGCCTTTAAAAAAGCCTCAAAGCGCCACATTGTAGCAAAACCATTCTGCACAAATCCAACTGGCCAGCTTGAAAAGCAGAACTAAAACTTACCGTCATACTCCTCCCCAGGAGAAAATAAAAATTTGAATATAAGTATCTTCTACATAGACTGCAAGGTAGTCTTCATTAATTACCCAAACCACATTTTCCCTACAAACTCGTATTTTCCTAACAGAGGTCATGAATCGAACTCTATGTCATTAGACACTGACTCTCGGAAGCCATACCTCCAACTCTGATCTATCCCCCTTTAATAAATGTAGATATAAAGAGCACATTAACATAAAAGTCTAAGGCCAACCCTCCCCCACACCTCCTAACCGGTATGGCTGTTTGAACTTCCAAAGTTATACTAAAAGAAAAAACAAAAACACAGCATACAGTAAAATGAATTTATTTTGCTTTATACATTTTTTTTTTAAAATCTGAAGAGTGCATTTAACTAAAGTCAACCCTCTTTTAAGGAGTTAGAAACAATTTAAATGGAAACTCTACGTTGCTTTAAGCTTACATTTTAAATTAAACTCTTAAACTCAGCGGTCATAGAATAACCCAGATCCAAAAATACGTTAAGACATAAAAGTTTGGGATTCCAGCGTTTACTGTTCTGACCGCGGGAGCAGCTGTGCACCGCAGAACAGCACGCCTGAATCAAACAAAACGGTCACCAAATGCAATGTGGCACTAGTTCAGATCCGTCGGGCGGAAAGTTGCGCTGCAGCTCCCACGCTCGCACTCCTCGAGGAGCCGTGCCCACGGCTTCGTCCTCCCCCAGCCTGCAGGAGTGCGGGCGGCTCGTGGTCCCCGCGCCCCGGAACACAAAGGGGATCCCCAGCCATTGTCCTCCGCGGCGGCGCTGAGCATCACCAGCACTAGCAAGGCAGTAGCTTGCGCAGTTATCTCCACAGCGGGCAATGTCACAACCCGACCAACAGCACAAACTACTACCTCAGCCAGGGCCATGGTGTGGGGGCCGGCGGGCCACGCCGAGCAG
>NC_022024.1:4635066-4648709 GCF_000317375.1 Microtus ochrogaster
AGCCCGCCCCGCCCCGCCGCACCCCGGAAGTCCCCGCAGCACCCCCGGCGGAGCCCGAGTGCGCGGCGAGCCGGCATCGGCATGCGCCCCGTCTCGCGCTCCCGCTCCACTGCGTCCGGGCGAACCATAGAGATCCCTTAAAGAGGCTGGCGCGCCACTCCCGCCACGTGACCGCCCGCCGCCCCCCGCCGCCATCTTACATCCGGGGCCCCGCGCCCGCTCTCCGCCCCGCTGGGCCTCGCGGCTCCCAGAGGAGCCGGCCGCCGGCGGGCACCCGATCCTGCCTCGTACCGGGGAGACTCAGGGCCTCGGGCCGGGCTCCGTCCGCTCGGCCAGCCCAGCGGGGCCCCGGCGCTCCCGGACGCGCCGTAAAGATGGCGGCGTCCGGCGCGGGCTGGACACGTTGTGCCCCGCCGGCGGGGAAAGTTTCCGGCACCTCCTCTCCTCCCCGCCGCCCGGTCGCCGTTCGGCGCCCAAACTGGCGGGAAAGCTGCGCGCAGCTCACTCAGTGCGCAGGCTCCGGGAACTCGGGGCGTTTGCCTTCTCATTTTTAGCCAAAAATTGGAAGAGAGGCGACTGCGATGGGAGTCACCTCCTCGTGGCCCAGATAACTTTTTGTTTCTCATTTACAGCTTTGGTTTATTTTTACATTTTCTTCCCGAGAAGTCACTAAGATTTGTCAGATAAAATACAGATGTCTAGTTAAACTGGAATTCCCCATAAACGAATGCCCCCATTTTTGCATATGTAGATTCTATGTACTAAAAGGATGATATCTGAAATTCAAATTTATCTGGCTAACCTCTTTATTTATACTATTTGGAAATCCCATTAGCCATAAAGTTGCTGAAAATCTACAGTACACATTGCAGAAATAATGTTCAGTTGCAACCTGGGAACTTTTCTCTAGACTGATTCTTTCACAGCAAGTAGAGCGCTAACATCTGGAGCAGAATTCGCAATAATGCATATTAACACCTACATTTAATTCCTTTTTTAAGACCCGCCCCCACCCAACCCAGTACAATTTAGCACAACAGATGTCGAAGCCCATAATATCACACATTAACTTTCATTCCATAAAGGACCCAAATAATTTCTTGAGGTACAAATTTTCAAACCCACCTATATGTTTCATAATATCAGAACATATCCAAGCTACCTGCCTGGTATCCTACTGGCAGATTTCAGAACTATGCTAATCTTAGTATTTTAGAGTCACTACAAATGGTAAATTGAATTATTTCCAATTAACATTTGCATATTTGCATGCGTGTGTAACACACCTGTAATTAGATGTTAATTGCTGCCTGAAATACTGATACCTACAGAAAATGCACACCGTCTTTATAAACAATGACGGTCTCTGTGGCACTAGTCACTCCACAGCTGATCATGTTATCCTGCATCGGAAGAAGTTTGTTGGCCACCGCAGTATGTGTATATATATATTTAAAAGTGGGCATCAAGGGTGCATTTGGTATAAAAGGTATACAGATTTGCCAGGGTCAAGTTTCCACCTAAGCTCGTCCAGCCGCTGCACGACTTTATCACTTGTTTCGGACAATCTGACACCAATATAGTCATCCACACATTGTGAGCACACCAATATTCCCCATCGCTATTATCCAGATGTGTAGAACCTACCTAGTTCACCCTAACTCCCTTTTTGTTCTGTTTGAGACGCTTTCTCTCTATCTAGTCCCGGCTCGCTAGGAACCTGCACTATCTTCGTGGGCTTGTGAGGTGCTAGGATGACAGTGGCACCACTATCCTTTTAGACATGAGTGTTCTCGACTGACCCTTTATCACCTCAGCAGGAAAACTATATTCTAAATGGAACCAGAGATTTATCTGCTTAGTTTTGGTTAAAAGGTAAATCTATGTCATTCCAAATTATTTTTGGTTTTTAAGGAGTTTAATGATTAGGTTTCAATTCCTTGCAGCCAGCGACCCCCCCGCCCAACAATACCAAACACACATCTTTGCATAGTGCTGGGAAGATGGCTTAGCATTTGACAGCAAGCATAGACCCTGCAGAGGACCCCAATTTGGTTCTGAGCACTTACACTGGGTGGCTCACAGTCACCTGTAACTCCAGCTCCAGGGGATCTGAAGCCACCTGCACTCGTGCACATCCCTCAGACACACATAAAGAGTCTTCAAAAAGAGTACTTTACCACATCTGCTCCTGTATCTCCCCACTGCGTCCTTCAGTTTAGAAACAGTAAAACTCGCCTTAAATTCCATATTCACCACTGAGCCTTGTTTCTTTTTCGCCTTCTTTTTGAAGACTAATAGCAACATTAACCTGAACCACAGGCGACTTAGTAACCTCTTGCTTTTACTGTATTTCTGCACACTTGACAAAGGGCTATATTCCCTGAAGGGTAGAGATAGGCACACGGTGTAACTGACACACCAGAACTTGATTACATAGTCTTATATTCGGCGTTGAGATATAAGGTTATCTCATCTAGATACAAAAATCCCCTAGTGACTTCTGTCATATGACAAGGACACACTTACAAGTTCATACCTGACGGCTGTATAGTCAAGGACAAGAAAGAAGCTGCTCTGGTCCCCGCTCGTTTTTTGAACTGTGTATCATGTGTGTTTTCTTTCTATCACAGCCTCAAACTTGCCAGTGCTTTCTAACATCCCGTATAAAATTATATCAAATAACTCTACGCATTAATCATCACTATTGATTCCACTTCATGGAAAGAACGTCAAAAGAGGCTGACTAGTTGCTCAGGTCCTACACTGGGCAGAGAGCGGGACTGAAGGTATGAAGACCCTGTCCACTGTGCACTATTGTTGACAGGATGCAGCCTCTTAAAGCCGGCAAAACCAGATGCTTTAAACAGACACCATGTTTTAAACCTGGGCCCGTCCTAAAAATCCCAGCCAGCTCATACAAAAGGAGTTCTTAGACAATTTCTCAATACTTGAAGTTTTTTTGTAATATTCATATATATATATTTATCCCAAATGCATTGTCACAAGACAGCAATTGCCTCGAAATAGTTTCCGTTTATTTCAGTCAGATATTAATGCGGTGAAACATTTTTACTAGAGACCTTACGGTAGCTGAAAGAAAGGATCTTGAAGTGAGCCACACTGATTCAGGTTTGTCACGCTACAAAGTGACCTCTACCTTCCTGCTCCGAGGACTGAAGCAAGAGGAACCCGAGGCTCAAGTCTCTACAGTAGCAGTTTTCGAACCAGGAGATACAGGAGTTACTGGATCTGAAAGCAGTATACACTCATATGAGAATTTTCTCATTACTTCTCAGAGCAGGAGTTTTAACTCAGTTTTTTGCTCCCTGCCTTGAATCAAAATTTCAAGTGAGGTTCCTGGATCAGAGGTGACATTTGTATGTCTTGTTAAAAAAAGAAAATTTGAAACCCAAGTTTTTCGAGCTGTGGAGGGATGGTTTAGCATTGATAAATACACGTAGTGGCAAACAGCTGCCCCAAATTAACAACAACAACAACAACAACAACAAAACTCTTAAAGTTTAAAAGGGCCTAAGCCAGCCAGGGAGACTAGTTTACTAAACCAGACCAGGAGACGACTAGTTTACTAAGCCAGACCAGGAGACGACTAGTTTACTAAGCCAGACAGGGAGACAACTAGTTTACTAAGCCAGACAGGGAGACAACTAGTTTACTAAGCCAGACAGGGAGACAACTAGTTTACTAAACCAGACAGGGAGACAACTAGTTTACTAAACCAGACTGGGAGACAACTAGTTTACTAAGCCAGACTGGGAGATGACTAATTTACTTAGCAGGCAAAAGGCCTTAAGTTCACTGCTCCCTGAATGTCCCCCCAAATCTAATCTACATGAGGACAGTGCTTTTAACTTGACGTACAATTCTTACTCAAAGTTTTCTATTTCCTTTCAGAACTATGACTCTACATTCACTTTCTTTCCATTTTATTTATCAAAAGCTTTAACAAGTTTCTCAGAAACATTTCTCCTTTATTTCATCTTATAATTGTTTTCCAAATTGACTATTTACATAATGCATTGTAAGCATAGAAAATTACCAGCCATAAATGATGAGGGAATCAATGATTTTCTGAACCTAATAGGGACAAAAAAGCAAGCATGAAGTATACTAGAGAAAAACTGGATCACCAATCAGATTTAAAACTAATTTATCAAAGAAAATATGACTGAGGTTAACTAGTAGGGCTGGGATGAAACATGTAAGATCCATGCACTCAGAGTTTTAACTATACAGCTCTGAACAAACACCTACTCTAGATTACAAAGATTTGGCTTTGAAGCCAAGAAACGTTCCTGATTATATTATATAACCAGTATAGCTCAACAACGTAGTAGAGATTGTAAGAAAAATGTAGAGAATTGTATTGGGAGCTAAGACAGGAATCTTGCAAAATTAGATAAAATATCCAGTCTGACATAAACACCATATGGTAACCGCCCTGAGACAGGAGCTGGATGCTATGTGTTAAAATTATGACACAGAGAGGAAGTGCTGGGGGAAAAATGAAATTTGCAGTTCGGTCTAAATCTTACTACTTTATTTTCCTAGCTAAGTAGGGTAAGACTGCAGCAGCAGCTCTCTCAAGTCTTTCCTCCGTCTACTCGAACTTCACCCAAGTAGTATTGCTATCATACCACAGTGCTTTTGCAATGATGGGTGCTTTATGATATTCCACGGCTACACTATTTGCTGAGTTTTAGTTCAAAATGAAGCTTAAGGTAATATTTGTAGTAACTGAAAACGATCTCAAAATTTAGAAATTTCCCTTTTCTTACTTGAGGGTCTAATCATTCTCAACAGTGTAATAAGGGATGGTTCAAGGCATCACTGTGTTTCCATGAGCAACAGTGGATGCCAAAATACACTAGGAGTACTCAGAAATAAGATAAAACATTTTCATCTTCCATCAAAATTGCTTTAGATATGGATTTAATTTTTATGTGTTTGGGTATTTTGCCTGAGTGCATGGTGGTCATGAAACTTCAGGAGAGCATCATAACCCCTGGAACTGGAATTACAGACAGTTGTAAGCTGCCATGTGGGTGCTGAGAATTGAACCCGGGTCCTCTGGCAGAGCAGTCAGTGCTTTTAACTGCTGATCCATCTTCCCAGTGCCCAAATTACTGCTTTGTAATAGAAAAAATAGAAACAGATGAAACAGAAGTAATATGCTGCCTGTAATACTTCCAGAAAGCAAGCAGTGCAAATATCAGTAAATAGTATTGATGACATAAATCTATCAGCAAAGTGTTTACCTCCCAAAACAAAGGCTCTTTCCCCAAAAGGCAAAACAACCCCTCTCCCGAAAACACAACAAAAAGACCTACAAATTTTGCATGCCCTCTCTAAGAAAAGGGACACCATCCTGCTATTCACAACACAGCACAGACATGACTGTTCCAAGTTTAGCTACTGAATCCATTTATTTATAGCAATCCCATTCTGTGTCTTGGCAGCAGAATCACAGGCTCAGAAATACAGCAGGCGATGGCTGTAAACTACTTCACATTGTCCACCATTAAGACGGCTGCGAACTTCAGCGAAAAGGCAACGGGGGTCAAAGTGGAAGGCACTTCTGTAATCACACTTAAGAGGCTGTCAGCATGTTTCTATCGCTCTGAGTGTGATGGAAGAACAGGTGAATGGGAGTGGGTAGAGAAGGAAAAGAGGATCACTCTTCATCCTAAGTTAGAAAGTGAGGTAAACATCTAATTTAAATTGGAGGGGATGAAAGTGATGCCCAAGAAAAGGGGAAGAAAGAGATGAATACTTTTTGGATATAACAGTGGATATATCCTGTCATAAACAACCTGAATAAGTGCCTAAGAAGGTCCTTATGAAGTCCACACTCATATTGAACATTTTTTCTGGAGAATCAGTAACTTATGATCATCACTGTATTACAGTCAGAACAGCAGCTTTGGAAAATTGCTTAAAGATAAACGAGGAGGCGGACTCTCAGCCAGTCCCTGGAAGACCACAGAGATTATTCAGACGCAGAGGACTTACCTCAGCTCCTCTTGTCTGCTTTCTGAGCAAGGTGTCACTGTGTAGTCCTGGATGCCCTGGAAGCCTTGTGAAGTTTCCTGCCTCCGCCTCGTGAGTGCCGGGCTTAGAGGCATGAGCCACTACACCCAGCTTATCCGCCTGGCTCTTTAAAAGCAACACTGCTAATACAGTAAAATGACTGATTTAATCCGAGTCTTCTGAAAGAGTCTGCATGTAAATTGAGATACAATGACAACTTTCTTTCCCATTTACAAAAACAACATTAAAATAAAAGCACCACTCTACTCTCTAGATACAAAATTTTAATTCAAATGGCCATAAAGTATTAAAACTATTTACCCACTATATTTAGTGGTACATGGTACAACACGCCATGTAATGCTTGCTCTTGTCACAAATGATTAAAATAAAAATTAAAAAAAACCAAAACCATAGTTCAGTATAATAAAGATAGCCACAGGGTAGTAGTGGTGCAAGCCTTTGATAACAGCCCTTGAGAGGCAGAGGAAGGTAGATCTCTGAGTTTGAACCCAACCTGGTCTACAGACCGAGTTCCAGGACAGTCAAGGCTACACAGAGAAACCCTGTCTGGAAAAACAAAATAAAACAAACAAACAAACAAAAAAACCCAGTATTGTATCCCTAAGTATTGCAAACTGTAATACTTTTGACAATTCGAAGTATTTCCAAAATGCCAAATCTAGTAAGTGGGAACATTAGAGACATGTAGTAATGCTTTTGAAGAGACCATTATTGTCTACCTCTGTGGTAGTTTTCTAGAAAAATCTATAACCACAGTAATCTGAACGCAGACATTAACCTGCTTTGGGTCTTGAGGATTTGGCTATCTGCATGAATTATTTTATACGACAGTGCCCTTTACTGACATGACTGTCACAACATTTCATTGTGGGGTGCATTTACTGACATGACCGTCACAGCATTTCTGATGTTTTCTCCCTCGCACTGTTCACAGTGTATGCTAATTCACTCTCAGTCTCTTAGGTGACCATTGACCAAATGCTTACCTACCCAACTCACTACAGCACAACATTCTTCACACTGTATAAGAAAGGACAAATGACTGCTTTGGCTGCTACTAAAAGTGAATGTTACCCACTAGGATAACATAAGTAAACTAAATTGTACACTGTTTTCTTCTGATGCTATTTAGAATTTAAAGAATGAAGCAGGTGTTCACTCAAAAACTATATGGGGAATCAGGTAAAAACATAAATGTTAACATGTGCATTTATATTTTAGTCAGACTTAATAATTTTTTCTTTTGGGCACATAATAGACTTTTAATAAACGCTATGCAAAATGCACATAGTAAAACTAGAAAACTTTAAAATGAATCATAAAAAGATAAGACACTACCAAAATTGCCCTTTCTTCCTTGGTAGTTGTCACACTGTCTATACAAGTACACAATTAAACCCTGTGCTCAGCAGTCTCTAAAAGAGATGGTCACTGGTAAAAACTCAGTATGAGATGTAAAACTCATTGCCCTGGGATGGGGCGCAATGATGGGGACTGAACCTCGGCTGAATCTAGTAACTCCGTGAAGCCCAGGTCTCACAGTGACTGAAGAATCCAGTTCATAATTAAAGAGCAAGGACAATGTATTTATCTGTCTGGGACCAGTACATAGTTGAAAATATGGTTGAGAAGAATGTGTGACCCAGAGGCCATAATTACAGTACTGACTCCTTCGGAGTTGAGAGGAATTTGCGGAGAAGCCTGGCGATTAGTCCACCAAGGCCCACTTGCTTGACATTGAGACTGTCAGTGATTACTGTACATTAACACATTCATCTCATTTTTATGTTCTGAACTATACAGCGCGACACTGCTATTGAAAGCTAATACTGCAGTAGCTCAAGTTGTTTAGTTCAAGTAAGACTCTTACTTACAGCTAGCCTTCACTGGAGAATAGTCATTTAGATTGCAACTGATCTGCTATGAGCAGACACTTACTTTATATAAACTCAGGGCAGTATTGTGAAAATGTTGCCACCCTTATTATTTAGGTACTTTATCAGTGGTTTCCCTACATTTTAAACCCACAAGCGAATATATCAAAATATAAAAAATACACGGCTTGAGTCATTCTTTTTACACCTTTAAGAAAACACGAATAGCATAGTCTATGAAATGCCATGTTTTACCTTAACCTTACATGAATTAATAAAATAGAAATTCATTGATTCGTGTGAATAAAAATAATATTCCTTCAAAATAGGCCTTACCACACGTATATAGAATACAGTGCAAATTAAATCATTACATAATTAAAATAGCCTCAAAATTGTATCTCATTGATTACTCAACTTTAATGTCTCCTTATAGTTTCATGATTATTCTGAAGAGTCCAAAATTTATAAATCTTGTTAAAGTCAAAAGCTTTCTTCTAGAATGCATTAAAATAATATCAGCCCCATTATCATTTCTTATTAACAGCAATGTTTTCGACATCCGCGAAAGGAAATTTTAACTTGGAAGAAAAAAATATCACAACAGCATAATTAAACAAATACAGCAAGCTAGATCAAAGTCAGTTTTGTGAGAGACTGGTCATGTGCTCCACCACAGTGAGCTCACTGCTGGGACATGCCGCTGCCTCTGCTCACTCACTTGCTGGTGACTCGAGTTTTATACTGTAGGTTAGCCCAGTGCCGAGTCCTCTTGAAAAGAACTCAGAAAAGGAAGCGCAGAAATGAACAAAACCTTACAGGCAAAGTTTCATGAAATCTCAAGTCATCTTGCCTTGGTCATTCAAAGACAGTGACAAATGTCATAGGAAAATCAGCAGAAATATAAAATATGACAAGTCTTTAAAATTCAGACAGCAAATATAAAAACAGACACATAAAAGCTTAGAGAGAGGCTAAAGAATGAGGTATGATTGGGTCATCGTGCTACAATGTATCTCAGTGTATTAAGTTACAACCTGTGTTTCCAAGGTGCAAAGTCAGCAGACCATAACTTCTGCTGTTCACATGATCCTCTGGCCAGAGGCGTACAGGTCACCAACAATGCATGTAAAAAGCATGACGCTGTGTGATTACATGATAAACTTATCTGCCCCATAAGAAGGCAAATCAGAAGTAAAAATGTAAGCAAACAACTTTGTATTAATAATAAATATGCCTTCAAGCATTTTAACATCAATATTTAACATCAATTTTAAATTTTAAATAAATGCAACTATTTTATACAGAACTGTACCATTTATTATACACACAGTACATGAGTTCCCTTTGTTCACAAAGGCTGGTTGTAGATAATTATGGAATGTTATAGTATCACCTTGCATAAAACTTCAGTACAGTTTCTGTACTTGAAAAAGGGTGCAAAACACCAGCCTTAGAAATCTGAATGGAAATATCTTTTCTTCCTTTTTAAAAAGCACATCAATGGCACACACACCACACACTGTACATAAGCTCACTTTTAAATCACCAACTGAAGATATGATAGCAGGTACAAGGGAGAACTCTCTATCCCGATCCCATCAGTTCTCTCATTAAAAGGCTGGTTCCTTCAGGAGCCTCTGTTGACAATGTACACTTTCACAAGAATTACCGAGCCCAGATAATTACACTTTAAAGAAGGCAAACAAAGCTGCCAAGAATTACTGCAGTAAAAAACGTCCTTCTCATAGAAGACTCAGGAGCAAATCTTCCTTAGGTTATCTCTCTTCCTTCCATGACTGTAGGGGGTCAAGATTCTCCATTTTGAACTTTGGATGCTGGTGGTTGCATGAAATCCTTAAAGGGAACTAGTGCCTCTTTCAGAGCAGAACAAACTTCTGAGGATGAACACGTGATACATTCTACCAAAGTTGGGTATAAGGCAATTACTTGTGCCCATGTATTTCCATCAACTGTAAGGAGAAAAAGTACAAAAATCTCAAAACAGAGTTGATATAAACAGCAGCCACCCAATTTGCAAAAACACAATGTAAAAACTCTAACAGAATGGTTCTGAGAGCATCTTTTAATTTTTAAATTTTGTAAGATTTCCTGATATAGTAATAAAGCATGAGAAACTGAGATAATACAGCATTGTGTACTTAGAAATTAGGTAAGAAAGTAGTTAAGGGGCTGGAGACGGCTCAGTGGTTAAGAGCACTTGCTGCTCTTGCAAAAGGACTAGGGTTTGGTTCTCAGCACCCAAATGGCTGCTTCATTTCTAACTTCAGTTCCAGGGAAATCCAGTGCCTTCTTTTGGCCTCCTCAGTTATCAGGCACAAAAATACACATACACATATACGGACAAAACTCATACACATAAGATAAAAATAAGTAAACTCTTAAAAAAGGAAGATAAATGATCAGTGAGTACAGACTCATCAATGCCAACAACTTGAAAATAAGGCATATTTTTAAATGATGCTTCCATTTGTGAAAACTTTGGACATTAATAAAGTAACAAAATAATCCAAATCACTCTTTTCTATATAGTTGCCACAAAATCTAAGGTGCATGTGTATGTCAAGAACAACTGGAAAACATTTTTTATTCAGTTGCCTACTAAACTATCTTCCCATAAGTCTCTCAGTAATGCTTTTGACACTGATTGCAATTTCAAACCAGGGAGCAGACATCATCTTCTCACAGGGCTTGCTAACCTCTAAGGTGTATCACCAGACTGGGGAGAGTCACGTCTGCCTTTCACCATGTCTACCAAGTGGATGCTTTTCATCAGGAGCACAAAAGTGACCCATCTTATCCAACAATCTGCTTACACTGAAATCACATGTGACATTTATGTTTTCTGTCATTTGCTAAGGTTTCCCAGTAATAGGGACTTGTACATGTGAGTAAGAGTTGAATCACTAATCTTGTGTCTCACCAAATTACCCGGCTGGCCCCTCCGTCTTATTCTCTGGCAATTTCCCCACATAACCCTGGCTGGCAGATGTCATGTTATTACATGGAGCAAGTCTCCGGTCTGGGGCAGGGTAGCGTGCCATAAAGAATTCTATGAAAATGTATAAAACACTCTAGCTGATTCTTGAGACATGTTTTCTCTATGCCCTGATTTCCTGGAACTTGCTCTGTAGACCAGGCTGGCCTCAAACTCACAGAAATCCACCTGCCTCTGCCTCCTGAGTGCTGGGATTAAAGGCGTGTGCCACCACACCTGGCCCAAAGCACCTTTTATAATGATTCTGTCTTTGTTAGGTGGTAGCGTTTCTTCTGCCAAAATAAAGTGATGCTTGGTATCCTGGTCAGGTCAGTGTTTCAGTTCTTTACCTCAGCTCAGAGTCCCTCCCAACTCCGAAAGAGGCTCCTGATTAAATAAGCTTGGCAGACAACACATCAGCTCTCCCCTTAAAGACAACTCCTATGAATTCTCTACAGGCTTAGCGTATAGAGCATATTCATATATAATCCAGGGTTTCCAAAACGAATGCTTATGGGACTTTCCATTTAATACATTCTCACCTACTCACTGCCTTCCATGCTGACTGTGATGTCCAGGGCCGCAGGGTAGAAGAAGGGAACCAACCCCCTACAGTTTTCATAAGGGGTGTGCCAGTGTACACCTCTCCTCCACACACAATAAATACAATGTAATAATAATAAAAGAAGAAACCACACCATATTTCTTTTTGCTTTTCCTGGAGTGGGGGTTGGCTTAAAAGAAGCCAGAAAAGGAACTGAAAGACAAACGAAAGTCAAGCACCTCTGCCCAGCTGTCACGCTTGACACTTCCTACCAGTCCACAGAGTACACTAATGGAGACTAGCTACACTGGCCAATCCACAGTCAAATTACAACACCAATTCTCGACTTATTAGAGGAGATACATAATGTGAAATGTCTTCCAGTAGGCTGTGAATGTGTTGCTCTCATTGGTTGATAAATAAAGCTGCTTTGGCCTATGGCAAGGCAGGGTAAAGCCAGGTGGAAAATCCTAGCAGAGATATAGGAAAAGAAGGACGGAGTCAGGGAGACACCAGCAGCCGCCCAAGGAGCAACATGCCAGAGCACCACCAGTAAGCCATAGGCCACATTCGATACTTAGATGAATAGAAATGGGTTAATTTAAATGTAAGAGCCAGCTAATAAGGCCGAGCCATTGGTCATACATTTATAATTAATATTAAGTCTCTGAATGGTTATTTAGGAATTGGTGGGCAGGAGAAAAATGTTCAGTTACAGATATATCAAGATGACATCTAACATATCACTTGGGGGAATCTACTCAGGTTCTTATAGTATGTTCTAAAGCCTGCCGTAACCTGAGGGATTTTTTGTAACAGGATGTCAGGTGTATAACACAAATATGAAACCCAGGACTTGGGAGGGAAAGGAGAAAAGATCAGTAATTTAAGATTATCTTTGGCTGCATATAGTGGGGTTCAAGGCCAGCCTGAGTTACAGGAGCTTCTGTTTCAAAAACCCCAAATTATAAAAAGAGTATTAAAGAGACGTATTCACCGATATGGAAGAATATACATGTTTGTTAAGTGAAAAACTAGAGAAGAAAAAGTGGTTATAAACAGGGAATACTGTTATTTACTTGCATAGAAAACTGGGGTTATCTGGAGTATGTATTTTGTATTTACATGAAAAACTTCAAGAGAAGAACAAATTAATAAAAATAAAGTAGTAATAAAAATACACACATAAGCCAGGAAGTGGTGGTGCACACTTTAATCCCAAGACTTGGGAGGCAGTGACAGGTGAATCTCTTGTGAGTTTGAGGACAGCCTGGTCTATAGAGCTAGTTCCAGGTCAGCCAAGGCTACACAGAGAATCCCTGTCTCAAACCGCCCCCCCCCAAATCCCACACATGTATTTTAAAATATTCATTTAGTTGTGCATCACAACAGGCACCTGGGGTCAGAGGACAGTTTGTAGCAGTCAGTTTTCTACTGTGTGGTTTCTGTTACTGACTTCAAGTTCTCAGGTTTTGTAAGTGCTCTTACCCAGTGAATACCACATTACCTGCTATTTTTATTGTTTTAATTTACGTGTATTTATATTGTCTACTCAAAAATTTACCATCAAGTAAAATAATAAAACAAATCCCTTCAAACAAAAATAAATCTCCAAATGCCTCATTTATAGCAAAAACTACAGGAAGATGATAATAAAAAGTTTAAACACAGATGGAGCCTGTTGGCTCTAACCTGATAGTCAATCTCTTGCATCAGGCTTGGCTTGTACAAGAAGGCATTCTTACTTATTTTTCTCTTTCTTTCTTCCTTTCTTCCTTTCTTTCTTCTTTCTTTCTCTTTCTTTCTTTCTTTCTTTCTTTCTTTCTTTCTTTCTTTCTTTCTTTCTTTCTTTCTTGTTTTTGTTTTGTTTGCTTTTCGTGACAGGGTTTCTCTGTGTTAATGGTCCTGGCACTGTCCTGGAACTGTCACTTGGTAGTCCAGGCTGACCTGGAACTCACTGAGATCCACCTGTCTCTGTCTCCCAAGTGCTGGAATTAAAGGTGTGGCCACCCCCATCCGACCTGAAGTTTCTTACACTTTTCTAACATATCACTAAAACTTAAGGTTACATCAAATGAAAACATTCACTTCGTAACTTCAGAGGAGAATTGTGCCTAGTGTGCAGGTGCACAGGTGTGGGTGGAGCCAGACC
>NC_022024.1:4648809-4672769 GCF_000317375.1 Microtus ochrogaster
GTGTGCAGGTGCACAGGTGTGGGTGGGGCCAGACCGCAGCTCAGATGTGTGTGCAGGTGCACAGGTGTGGGTGGGGCCAGACCGCAGCTCAGATGCTGTTCTCAGGCACCTGCAGTTGTCTGTTTGTTTTGTCACTGTGTGTCTGCTATCCTTGTGCAGGAATGTAGGAAGTCAGAGGACAACTTGTGCACTCAGTTGTCTTCTGTTTTTGCTAAACTCAGGGTGTCAGGCCAGGCCATCTTGCTGGCTTACCACATTTTTTAAAAAATAGGTCATTTAATATAAAGATTAAACATCCCAAGTTAATATTCCTGAATTGACATTGTAATGGACTTGAGTTTTGTCACCACAATAACGGTAGAACAGAAAGCACAATGGTGGTCGCATTCTGAACTTCAGCTGACTTAGCAATAGCACAAAGCCCACTAATGGAAGATATGTGTAACATGAGGGGCCTGCTCACTGGTTATTTCGTGCGGTTATCTCAGGGGTTAAGCTAGCCAGAACGGAATGCAGCCTGTTCCTTCTCATTACTACAGATATGTGTAATGTCTTGTATGATAACCAAGTTTTAAGCACTTACCATTCTCAGGCTGAGTTTTCTTAAGCGAGTCAATGAGAGTACTGACTGCTTTTAAAACAAATATGATTTCTGTTACCTGTTGCCTAAAATAGATAAGAGAGATAATTTTCATTAAGATTTTAAAGATACACTGAGTATTTTTCCCCACAAAGTTTGTACAAATAGCTGCATTTTGGAAAAATATTGAATACAATAAAATAAAAGATGTTAAATTCTTTTTTTTTTTGGGGGGGGGGGGGTTTTCGAGACAGGGTTTCTCTGTGGCTTTGGAGCCTGTCCTGGAACTAGCTCTGTAGACCAGGCTGGTCTCAAACTCACAGAGATCCACCTGCCTCTGCCTCCCGAGTGCTGGGATTAAAGGCGTGCGCCACCACCGCCCGGCCAAGATGTTAAATTCTTATAAAAGGAAACATTGTCAAGCACATATTGATAGCAAACACAAATACACCTGTATTTCCAGATACAAACACATATATACACCTGTATAGCAAACAATATACATGCCTGCATTCCAGACACAAATCTGATTTTTAGTTACTCTACCAAAACTGTCAATGAAAGGGAGGAAGTCAACTCCTGAAAAATCTACATTTATAAGACACGTGCAACTATTTACAATTAAAATACTTTACAACACAGGCTTTAACAACTTCTCTACAACACAATTTTTGTTTTCTAATTAATATTAATGGAAATTTGCTAAAGATTACATGAAAGAGATGCATATTTTATAATGTTGCCAAAAGTATACTCAAAATTGCAACAATACTCAGGTGTTTATTTATTGATATTTTGTAAGACATGAAACATGCCTGAAATTAATTCTGAGATGGCCTGTGTAGCAACATCCAACAATAAATATAAGCACATAAGACTAAAAGGGTCCAAAAGAATACCCTGCTCTAACAGGAATAGCTGCATTGCCCTCTGGTCTCTGCTAGCACTGGTCGGATCTGTAATCCCACAGACAGCCAGGCCTTCCCAGTACTGAACAGGGCAGCACTTCAAGCCTCTTTTTCCCTCTTCTTTTCTTCTCTTTTTATTTTTTTTTTATTTTTATTTTTTGGTTTTTCGAGACAGGGTTTCTCTGTGGTTTTGGAGCCTGTCCTGGAACTAGCTCTTGTAGACCAGGCTGGTCTCGAACTCACAGAGATCCACCTGCCTCTGCCTCCCAAGTTTTCTTCTCTTTTTAAATTTGAGACAGGATCTCGGATTCCTCAGGCTGATGTCAAACCTGTAACTGAGGACGCCCTTGAACTTCTGATCCTGCTGCCTCACTATCAGGCCCTGTTTATGTAGTTTGGGGGACTACTGAACTTCTGATCCTCCTGCCTCACTCACTATCAGGCCCTGTTTATGTAGTTGGGGGCTACTGAACTGTTTATGTAGTTGGGGACTACTGAACTGTTTGTGTAGTTGGGGACTACTGAACTGCATCTCTAGACATCAAACCTTCTTTGCAAGAAGCTCGATGGTGAGATGTTGCATACAGAAAACACGTAATTCTGCAACCCAGAATGAAACAACTTTACCAGTGACTACAGACAGAGCTCACGTTAGAGAAAGTATGCAGAGTGGGAGAGATGGCCCAGTGGTCTGCAGTGTATACTGCTCTTGCAGAAGAGCATGTCAGACAGCTCACAACTGCTTATCGCTCTAGCTTCAGAAGATTAGACACTTCTGGGCTCCTTAGGCATGTGCACTAATGATGCACATGGACACATAAATGATAAGAACAAAAAAGAAATATTAGAGGAGCTAGTTAAATATTCAACACAGAAGATGAAGGAAAGGTATTTTCTGAACGAATATTATGATCTAATTAATATACTCTTCACTCAAGAAGCTTTGTCTCTGCTCTTTCATGCACATGTCACGTATCAACTTTAATTAACAAATTTTTAATCATCTCCATAATCAAATTACTAGCAAGCTTTCAACGGAAAGTTTTTGTGTATACATTTGAAGGTATAATTTATAATGTAGAAATTTAAATTTCAAGATTGCAGATGGTTATTAAGTATTGGTCATTTTTTAAAATGTGATTTTTGTGACTTTCATTCACCAAATTAGAAAACTGTAAAATAACTATTAAATGAGTAAAGAATTTTAAGATGCTGGAGACTGAGGAAAGGTATTCATATACTCCTGGGGAATCTAAACTGGCATAAATTTGTGGTCAGCAATTTGATAAAGAACATTTCAACATTTAAAAAGAAAATCGATATCCTTTGTCAGGTCCTACTTCAGAAACGGATAGAGACAAGAGTGTACACAGGACTTGGGGACCTGTGGAGGTGGCCTGCCTCTGCACCTGTACCTAATCATAGAGAGGTCTCCTGACTCTCCTAACTTGGGTATCTCAGTTTATATTTCCTGTCTGCTTTGACTTAAACTTATTTTTACATTAAAAAAAATTATGATTACATATTTGCTAAATTTTCTCTACCACCCCACTGTGATTTAGCCCTGGAGGCCCTGCCATGAACACAAGTTGGATATACAAGAAGGAATCAGCTTAGGGTGAAGGCTTCCTTAGGCAGATTAGAAGACACCGAGATGAGAGGGGCAGGGAACAGATACAGATTTCGTCCTCTATGCAGCCAGAAGTGACACTCAACAATAACCCTGGGAAGTGATTTAATCTCTTATTTTCTCTTTAGAGAAAAAGATTATGTTTTCATGCAAGTCCTTACACAGAAACCTCTGGTAGAGGATCTCTTTTCAGATTCAAATTTTTTTCCAGGTTAAAAATGTAATTTAATACATGTATCACAGATTTCTTAATCTCCAAGAGAGACCTGAAATAGCATAATAATAATAATAATAAACCCTTACATATATGCAGCAAAGCCTATGAATACTTACCTTGTAAAGGGCAGATTCAATTATCAGCCACCTCAGGCTCACCCAGATCCCTCAGGAAATCTCTTGGTTTTCGAGCCGTCTCTGTCACTAACTAGGATATCATATCAGTGTGCTCCCTTCTTAATCAAGCACGTACCTGGGGAGAGGGCACTTTCCGCTCAGCCTTTCGTCCTCTATGTAGCGATGTAGGACATCCTGAGACCGCTTTAACAGCACGGTGAGCGCCATTCGCGAGATGTAGCCTTCTTGGGGTGTGGTGACTTTGTTACTGAAGGAAAACTGGAGCAGTGTTTCAAAACACATCTTAGAAAACTCTTCTCTCAAACGAATGTCAATCTCTGCTTCTGTAAAATTAACAACATTTGATAATTAATAAAATGCTAAAATAATGCATGCTAATGAGTCCAGCAAGCTAGGAACTAGAAATAAGAATATACCCTCAGTAAGATGAAAAGCACGGATCAACAACCTAGTATTTAGTAAAAACAAAGCAAAACAATTTTCCCTCTTGGAATGTGAAAAAGAAGGCTGTCCATAATGGGCATTTTCTTTCTTGATTTTACATTATCGTGTGTGTGTGTGTGTGTGTGTTCACACGCCACACCATGCATGCGGCAGTCAGGAGACAACTCGTATGAGTCACTTCTCTATCCCTGCACCACGTGGGTTCTGATGACTGAACAATCATCAGAGGGGGCAAACACATGTCGGGCCCAACAATTTTCTTGTCTTTTCACCTTTTGAAAATTCTGTATAATGAGTCCCAAGGACAAGGGATGTCACTGATTGGTAGAGTGCTTGGCTAGCATGCATAAGGCCCTGAGTCTAACTTCCAGCTTCTACTCCCATTACCAGATAAATGGCCACAGTGGCATTCGTCTGTCACTCCAGCAGGAGGAAGAGAGGTTCATGGCCATTCTAGGCTAAATAGGAAGTTTGAAGTCAGCTATTTGAAGCTATTTATTTTTTGAGGCCAGCCTGGAGTACCTGAAACCCCATCTTAAACAAAACCAAACCTCAGGAACTTCTCAAGAACTTACTATAAATCAAGTCACAACTCGTTGCCTCTTCTGTCTTTATTATCTTTTCTCTTTTCCTAGGAACGGGAGTCTGCTCTGGTCTAGACTAGTTCTTCTCTAAGCCTGTTGTCTAGCCTTAACCTGAAAGCAGTCTCTGGCTGGCCAACACCATTCTCCCTTGGGCTGCACTTCCTACAATGCAAGCCTTCCATTTTCCTGGTTTACTATGTTCTCATCAAGATTTCTGCAGTGGCTTGCTAAAAAAGGATGAACAGAAGGTAAATTTCTGCTGCTCTCTTGAAGGTGTCATTATTTTACTGTGGTACTCAGATGTGGCTCCCAGCCCCTCCAGCTGCTCTAGAGAACTCGGAGGAAAACCCTTCTGTACTCCAATCTGCCCAGCTGAGCCTAGGCATGCACCACCACGGTGAAAAGTCTTCATTTCTAGCCACCACGGCAAGTCTCTGGGAAGGAGAACTTCTAGGCCATTTTAAAAGATTGTGCCTCTGAATGTTTTCCGTATGTTCTTTCTATTTTAAGTACATTGATATTTTCTGATATGTCTTACTAAGGGCCTTTTACCTTCCACTGTTTTGGGTACCGAGTTATCATTTCTAATGTGAAGATACATGTCTTCAAAAATTCCCTTGTCGATATTTCTGTCCTTCCTGGAGACGCACTATCACATTAGACACCTCTGCTCCATTTACTTCTTTTTGATTATAGCGCAGATTTTTCTATTGGCATCTGCTCCACTTTCTTTGTCACTTAGCAGATGCTGTGACATCGGCACACTTGGCTCCTAGTAGGAAGCACTGTTTGGGGAAGTTACTAGGGGTGGACTGCGAGGTTTCCCCAGTATATACTCATTCTCCCTCCCTTCCTCCCTTCTCTCTCTCTCTCTCTCTCTCTCTCTCTCTCTCTCTCTCTCTCTCTCTCTCTCTCTCTCTCTCTCATGAGGTGTGGTCTCAGTCTCTCCCAATCAGACCACGCCTCCCCTTCCTAGCTCCTCCTATCATTCTGAGGCTCCTGCCAGGGGCTCAAGACTTGAGTTCTCAGTGTGCTGTTCCAGCTGCCACGCCAGCTTGCTGTCACACTTCTCTGCAGTGACGGTGATAAACTGTTATCCCTCATGAATCTGAAACACAAATCAACTCAGTTTCTTTTATTTACGCGTTGGTTTTGGCCTTTCCATTCACAGTCTATGAACTCTGGCTATCAGGTCCTGTTAAACAGCCAAGAACCCAGCCATCACAGGAACTTGTTGGGCATGGGATGTCCTGTGTGCTTATAGAAAATCTCGAAGGTAAAGCTGAGGGATATGCGCTTCATGCAGAGCCCCCAGAAGGGTGTGCAGGTGCCTTTCAGTGTGGCACACTTCATAAACACATAACAGTGAGATTATCAGAAGTCTAGGACGAGAGCACACCTGATACCTCGGTGCTGACTTAGTTGGAAATAGTTATACCTCATTCGATTGTACTTCATTAGAATATCTAGCATTTTAAATAGAAGTATGATACAAACATTAAGTCCACATAATTCTTTTCCTCTTAAATTCCCATGCTGATTAATTTACAGGCCAATTTTTTAAAACTTTTGAATGAGTGGGAAAAAATTTATTTTGTTTTGTAAGTAGTATGAGAGCCATCTAGAGGTCAAACTGTACAAATGTTCTTTAAAATATCACAGATTATTCATGGATGTAGTAAATGCTAGGATTAAGAGTCTATACTGCAAAAATTAATAATCTCTCAGAAAAAATTCACATTATGATATCACAATTACATCTGAGATTTGAATCCATATTTTCATAGAGAGAAATAATGAGAAAAGACAAATTAGGCAGCAGCAGATTAAGACATGCTGACACTAGAAGGAGCATGTTCCCACAGTCTCTGCCTGAGGACTATGAGCTTTCCAGTCAGACAAACACAGCTGTCTTTAAAGCTGCGGTGCCTATTCTCAGAAATGTTGAGAAAGGCTATACTTTCCAGCATAAGACCGTGCACGGTAGGCATTCCCTAAGGGCTTTATTCCTTGGACAAATGTTAAGGCATTTTCCCTAGAGAACCGACATGCTAAGTGGCAGAGCACTCTCCTTTACACTACATTCCTGACAATAATCTACGACTTTACAGAACTGTAAGCTTTGTCCACCAAATGACCCCATGAGATCCCAGAAGCACCATGTAACTTATTTAATCAGACCTTACAAAAACGAACACACCTATATTTTCCCCCATAAAGTTTAGCAGTCTACAACACCACATCACTAAAAATTACTTCTCCATTCTCTGGTTTACATTTAAACAGAGAATTAAAGACGCCTTCTCAGCTTCTGAGCACTGTAAAAGCCTCTGAAATAGCACACCTGTAAATGAGGGTGACTGGGAGTGGATGGAGCCCCGGTTGAGCATGGTCATCATCTGCCCCACAAAGGCTTTAGGAATAAGGTTGGCATACGGGAGGATCTCTGCGCTGATGAGCTGAACAACCTAGAACAGAGGGGGTCAAAGATAGTTGTTTCCTTGAAACAGACCAAGTGTAATTTCTAGAGTAAAAGTTAAATTTTACTTTTTAAGAAATTAAAGAACCTTCCCTGATAGAAGTACATGAAGTTTTACTGTTACTACACATGATCACTGACATCAAGGTTTACTATACTATAATTTTTATAATAGATTGATCTTCATCACAAATGTAAATATACAGAAAAACTGAAACTCACCCATGCTAAAATAAAATATCCAAAAATAAGATTAAATTTCTTATAATCAGAAATTATAAACTATGAGAAACTAAAGTTACACTTTTTTTTTTTTTTTTTTGGTTTGCTGTCCCAGAACTTGCTCTTATAGACCAGGCTGGCCTCAAACTCACAAAGTTCTGCATGTCTCTGCCTCCTGAGTGCTGGGATTAAAGGCATGCACCACCACTGCACAGCTAATTTTTGTCAAATACCTTAACCTGACATACAGTTCATTTTATCCTTGGAAGGAAAGAAAAAGCTCATCCAAGGTTTAAACAGTAATGGCACAGAGGTGACATCTTGACAAATCTATGATGATGCAAACACTTTGAAGTCTCCACCTGAAAATAATTTACTTGATCAACTTAAATTAAGCTACTTCACTTAAAGACAACAGATCCCAACCCAAACTTCAAAGCTAAAAACTTCAGGGTGGCAAGATGGTTCAGCTGGTACAGAACCGACGTAAAAGTGGGAGGCTCCACAGAGTTGCCCTCTGACCCACATACAGACACACACAGGGAGACAGAGAGAGACATGCACACGTGTGCCCTTCCCCCTGCTAAAATTAAAAACTTTTAAAGTGTTCAAATCCCATTTATAATCATCCAATAGTCAAAAATACAGGAAATGTTTCTAAGTTTGCTTACTTCAACATCAATACTTTCATTTCTTTGAAATTCTTGAATAGAAAGATTATCTGGAGGTATGCTAAAAAAGAAAAAAAAAGAGATTTGATTTTTTAAAGGTAAAACAAACAGGAGAGAGAAACAGTATTCAAATGATAAACATTAGCTCTTCCTTCTCAGGTTGAGACATCATCTTACACTTAAAAGAATGCCCTTTTAAATTCAAGTAGTTTGTATAAATGATTTGTTAAAACTTCTCTTGGTATAATGTATAAAAAAGAAAGGTTTATAGATAATACCATCCACAACTAAAGTCACCATTGAGAGTACATCTGAATTTTTTTATAATGATCTTGACATAAAAGACCCTCAATCAAGCCCATAAATTTGTAATACAAAGCATTAAATTCTTTACAGTAAATATAAGTGAACATCCATAAAAAAGATTTAGATTTTCTAAAACCAAGTTATTACAACAAGAACAGAGAAATAAATAGCTCTGAAAGAATCAAATCTAGAATCCAAGGATTCTAGCCTTTCTAATTCATGGATAGTAATATGGTCATAAATTCACCAAACACTGAGATATTAACTGTCTACGAACAACTGAACTAGCGCGGCTGTTACAACAGCTAAATCAGTCAGTGTCTGTAGGAACTTTGTCGGCCTTACTCTTGTGGATCTTCACTGCAACCCCAGGAAGCAAGCAGTGAGACCGGAGGCAACAGAGGGAACGCTGAGGCCATATGTGCCTAAGAACACACGTCAGCCACCACACCTCACATAAATAAATGGCAAGGCCACAGTTTGAACTGCTTTCTTGACATTTAAGCCTGTATTACTTCCTTTTATATTGCAGGCATAAAACAGCACCAAAGCATTTAGGTTTAGAGATATCAAGCACAGTTTTCCACTACAGCTGGATGGTTAGCAGGCCTTCAAGAGCACCAAGACCTCTACACCAGGCACTAGTCCTTTCCCTCTGGCTGCCTCCAGTCAGTTACGAGTTACGAGCAGTGAGAAAGGAAGGAACACACAGATGCCCGTCCACTGAGTCTGGTCAGTCTGTCAACCCAGATCTGAACACTCGACAGACACTCTTCCATCTCTCTAAAGGCTCTTCCTTTCAGATCAATGAGCTGACCTTTTGGTAAAGAGGAAGTCTTCAAGTGTACTGGCTAATTCTGGCCACATGCTGTCAAACTTTCCAGAAGAAGCATGCTGTCGGGCGACAGGCAGCCCAATGGAAAGGACTTTGAGGAGAGAAGCTACTGCCAGTTTCCACGTGCTTTCCGAAGGGCAGGAATACTTCAAACTGAGAGGAACCCTGAGAGTCTGAGGGGGAGGACAGTTGAGATCAGTTAAAACACACACAGCTGCATTTAAAACAAAACACCAACAAAGCTGTAAAAAGACAGTGTGGCAAGTGATCTCCCCTGAAAAGCAGGTTAAGAAAGACTGATTCTCAGGCAGAGACCCCAAAGCCTACTTCCTAGACTTTTCATTTTCTTTGGAACGGGGAACTAGACCCAGGGTCTTTTGTATGCTAAGAATCCAGCACCACTGAGCTAACCTGACCTCTGAAAGCTCCATGTGTTTGTAAACTGGACACACAGTCTCACTGCTGTAGCTCAGGTTGGCCACAACCTCTGTCTGTCTCCCTGCCTCAGCCTCCTGAGTGCTGGGTCACATATCCGTTGCTACCATGTTGTGCTCACAGTGTCTCCATCTATCCTGACCTGCTTCCCCCAGCAGAAAGGAATTCGTTCAGATGCATCTATCCTTCAAAAGAAGTTAGGGGAGAGTAATAATGTGAAAATACCATCACTTTCAAGTTTCACACCTAAAATTCCTTGAGTTCTATATTCTGCTCAAATATTTTAATGAACTTTTTCTAATACTGAAATTAACCATGCCAGAATATAAAACTTGGACATTTACATTTAGATTTGTACTTCAAATAGAAGAAGAAACACAATGAACAAGAGTTTAAGCTAAAAAAAAGACAAAATCAACATGATAATCTATATACTATATACAAATAAGGAACTGTTCTTTTAAAAATGAGTCTGCATTGCAAGTTAGATTGATCCTGAGTGCATCCCTGAGAACTAAGCATCCTCAAGAGTAGAGGATTCTTTAAGAACTATAGCAAATCCACTGTGAGGAAAGCCCTTACTAGACTAGAGATACAGTTTGGCAGAAAAGCGCCTGCCTGGCAGTTGAGAGGCTATGGGATCAATCTGACACTCCCCACCCCAAAGTCACTCACAGACTAAAAAAAGGGCTTGCTAAATACAATGCATGCATTTGAGGTCAATATAATTAACAATATTTTTCATTCATTCCAAAATATCGCCTAAAGAGAAATTTCACTAAATTTAAAATATCAAATAAAATTATAGAGATAAAAAAGATACATTACCTTAATAACATTCTGGAGGACTTTTTCATTCACCACTGCTTTATGACAGGCTGTTTTTTGGTACAAATCCACAACTACTTCCAAAGATCTCTCAGCAAATGGCACATAATTCAAGGCTACCCATTCCGCCTACAAAGTAATATTTTCACATGGAATTAAAGGTAATGGGACTGAAGGAAACGAGATTGTTTTTGAAAAGAAAGCTCCTTTCCTTACAAGTTCAGGCCTTGGTTCTAGATCAGATCATATTACATGCAAAGTTTTCAAAAACATATGTATTTCACTAAAAATCATTTCAGCCAGGCAGAAGTTACAACTACTAGGGAGGCAGAGAGAGCATTCTGTCAAGACTGGGAAGGCGGGCTTTACGTGTTGCCAGTTAGGTTAGGACAGTTTTAGGAAATTTAACTCACCGGTGCAAATAGTTGGATCTATTGTGATTCCATTGTGATGCAAGACAAATAGAATGAGAAAAATTAATACATATTAAAACTATTTTCGGACTATATATAATTATAATTTTTATGTTGAAGAAAATCAGCATGTACATGCAGTCAAAAATTTACTTTTGTCTAAGTAAAAATGAAGATATAATTTGCCAACTAAGGCTATGAAAATTTATGTAAAAATCCAACTAAATTTCACACCAGCAATGGATAACTCATTTAGTACACGCAGATTTCTTCACCTTGCACTATTTTATGGTAAGATTAGGCTCAGAGATTTACATGTCATTTTCTAGAAGAATGGGGTAGCCAAGAAAAAGGTATAATGGAACGTTCTTTTTTGAAGAAACAGGGAAGTGAAAGGCGAGCTTTCAGGAGAGCCATCTGGGAGAGGAGAGTCACAAACAGGAGGAAAAGGTTCACAGACGCGGTGTCTCAGATAACTTCTACTGTCCAACACACGAGTACAAACGAACGCCTTTTCTTAGGTAGCCAAAGTTTACCTTAATTGGAACTCACTGATAAGCCATAACTCATTAAAGAATAAACACAATTTGTAAACTACCTGATTATATTTTGCATTTGCAATGTGCTTTGTTTCCAGCTGTCCATACTGTGGAGGTTTACAGGAAAACTCTACAAATGCCAGTAACTGGTCAAATATAGCTGGGTACATTATCTGCATGTTTTCTGGTCCAACGCAGATGGCCTATAAACAAAATGTGAACATTAGAAAGCACAGCACGAACTCTAGAAAGTTATTCCCTGTGAACTCAGTTGTTCAGTCATAGAATCTAAAGAACTGCACCACCTCATACAATAGGCCATCTTTTCACACTTGGGATTCAAGCTATTCAAACAATTATTTAAAAAGTAAAAGCCAACCTGAAAGTGGTTAGTCAGGTTAAAAATGATTCCGATGAAGTGTGATTTATTCTGTAACACAGAAGGGAAAGGGCAAGCAAGCATGTTAAGACAGGTGCCAGGTAACGCTGTGGCACAGTCCCTGAGATTTGCCACAGGGCAGTCAGGAGACCAGCACTAGGTCAAGATGAAGCTGACTTCACTGTAAGGCTCATGGGCACAACAACTTGTTGCTACCCCATGCCTGGTTATATATTCACAGCATTATATTTGAAAAGTAAATCTTTAAAAGACTCATGCAAAATTATTTTAGTTATGTAAAAAATTATCAGGTTTTGAAATGATGTTACATTCTATTTTCAGAGCCAAAGCTCAGAACAAATTCCTAAAGCCACAATGGATAATTCTATTTGTGGATATTCCGCTAAAGTGGAATTATTAAAAAGTCAAAGTTCAAGTTTTATCTTGAAATAAAGGGGATGTGTACTGTTTTTTATTACCTTCTATGCATATGTAACAAACCTGAATATGCAGTTATAAGAGTTCAAGAACCTGGCAATTCTCCAGATGAATACTTTTCTGGCCAGAAAGCCTTTTTTACTTACTTTAGTGAAATGTATATACAATGGATTTGGGTAATTTAACCAGAGGGGCAAAGTTTGATGAAATATAGTTTTTCTTCAATGAAAAATTTTAAAACTTATTTTGATTTCAGTTATAGAAATTCATGCCCCTCAAACAATTTTTGAATGTAAGATTATCTTAAACTCTGCATTTGTTCACAATTTGTTTCTTGTACAATGCAACTACGGTTACAGAGATAAAGAACTACTCTTAGCCTGACTGCCTCCAGAGGCCGTTTATAGGGACCATGGTCACCACCGCAACATCAGCAGCTGGGTACCTAGAAAACAGGCCTGACCGATAGACAGACAGCTCACAGATGCTTGGACAGCAGGACTGCCACCCTCTCATCTCAGACACTTTGCTGAGCTGGCCTTTTCTGGCCGTGTTTGTTTCTCAAGGTAGAGTTTCACACTGTAGCTAAGGCTGGGCTCACACTTCACGTGAGCCTCCCTGCCTCAGACTTCCACAAATTGGGGTCAGAGAAGACTCCTTACACCCAATTCTGCTCAGCTTTCCTTTTAGAACATTTATTTCATATGTGTATGTGTGTGTACAGACACTTGCACCGTGGCATGGATGTGGAGAGTAGAACAACTTTTGGGATGTGTGTCTTCTGCCCCGTGGGCCCCAGGGCCATCGTCGGGCTGGGACGCAAGCTCCTTTACCTGTTTAGCCGCCCTGCCAGCCCTTGTTTAGGATTCTGATAGTTAGAAATTTCAGTATCAACTTCCCCAATAATCTAAACAACTCTTTCATTTTGATATGATCTTTCTTTTTCTAATCTGAATTTATTCAATGAATTTTAGATCTGTTTAAATCTGTCATTTGGTTGGGTGGCTATGGCCTTTAATCCCAGTACTCGGGAGGCAGAGGTAGGTAGATCTCTGTGGGTTCAAGGCCAGCCTGATCTACAGACCTAGTTCTAGGACAGCTAGGGTTGTTACACAGGAAAACCCTGTCTTCAAAAACAAACAAACAAACAAACAAACAAACAAACAATTCTGCGATTTGCTGCTGTAGAAAAGAAAACACACAGCCAAAAATAAACATTTTAAACCTGTAGTAAGAAAACTACTTTGACACACTTACCCTGTGTCTTAATATAGGCTACCAATAATTTCAGAATTCACTTTATACTGAATTCTTTTTTGTTGTTGCTGTTTTTAAATGAGCATTGATTGGTGTTTTACCGGTATGCATGTCTGTGTGAGGGTGTCGGGTCCCTGAAACTAGAGTTACAGACAGTTTTAGCCTGGCATGTGGGTGCTGGGAGTTGAACCTGGGACCTCTTGAAGATTTTTAACCCCAGCCCATGTTCTTAACCCCTGTGTTGTCTCTGCAGCCCCAGAATAAACTTTATCTAAAATTAGAGGATGCAAGCAACTTTTTAACGACTCAAAGCAGAACTGAATTACTTCTTTTAAAAGAATAAGTTTTTAAAATCCTAACAATCAGGGGCTGGAGAGATGGCTCAGTGGTTAAGAGAATTGACTGCTCTTCCAGAGATCCTGAGTTCAAGTCCCAGCAATCACATGGTGGCTCACAACCATATGTAGTGAGATCTGGTGCCCTCTTATATACATAATAAATAAATAAAATTTTAAAAGAAAAAAAATCCTAACAATCTTAAATCTATCCCAAAGTATACATACACAGTAACCTCAAAAAAATCTGACTTTATCTCATGAAGCTTATTACAAAATGAATAACTCCAGAAAGCCATATTCATTATTGTTTATGCAGCCATTAAAATGACATTACCTTTTGGAGAACATCTAAAGCCGTAAGCACAGCTTCCTGTAAGCTTGTTAGAACTGCTTCAGTATAAGATGGAAGGATGAAAGGGGACGCATCTGAACTTATTGGGACTGAAACGGCGCTGTGCAATATGACCCCCAACTTGTGCAGGTCGTCCATGTTGAAGCCAGCTTTTATGTGCTGGTAGAGAGCTGGGAATATCTGAATCAAAGCTGTAAGAAAAGGCTGGCTGGGAATGAAGGTGAGCTTATCAAAAGTTACAGGTGGCTTTGTGCTTTCAGAGCCGATCTTATACCAGGTATTCCAGGCAGCCCACCAGAGGTTCAAGTCTTCGAGCTCATCAGTCACTATGGGTGGCTCAGCACTGTATCTACCAAGCTTGTCTCCAATGGAATCTGTCCTTACAAATGGCCTGTTCAGGCCTGGGCCTGAGATGTTTCCTATAAGGACAGGTACGGGCACATTGACCACTGGTGGTGTCTCAGGCTTCTCCGAGTCTCTGACAGGTGACACAAGCTGTAATATCTCCTGG
Organism: Microtus ochrogaster; assembly: GCF_000317375.1. Lineage (NCBI taxonomy): Eukaryota > Metazoa > Chordata > Mammalia > Rodentia > Cricetidae > Microtus > Microtus ochrogaster. The sequence continues at coordinate 4,663,313 of NC_022024.1, forward strand.
AAGCTTTTCAGAGCAGCCAGGGATACTTCATTGTTTTTGCTGAGTGCGGCTGACTGAATGTGGTCAAGAAGAACATCCCAAGCTCTTGAAAAGTCTCCTGCACCAAGAAAAGGGGGAGGAGAGACAATTAGCACAAAAACGACCATAATCTCTTAGACACTTTGGAGCATATTTACTTCATTTTCTGCTTAAACTGACACCAAACTCAAAAGAATATAAGTAGGTCCTAAGGGACTAAAACCATGACTAAATGGCTCAGAGGAAAGGCACCTGCTGCACAGCCTCACACTGGGCTCCATCCTCAGAATCACAAAAGCCTCATGGGCAGCTCCCTCTCTAACCCAAAGCATGATTGGTAGCTCCCCTCTATAACCCAAAGAATGATGGGTAGTCTGCCACTACAAGCTAGTTACCCTAAGTACACTGAATGGCAGAAACAGACCCTGTGCCAAACAGGTGGCAGGAGAATAGCAATTCCCTGAAGCTCTCCTCTGACTTCCCCATGCATACTAAGCAGAATGCCCACACGTAAGCTGAGCAGAATGCCCATGCATGCTGAGAAGAATGCCCACACATGCATGCTGAGAAGAATGCCCACACATGCCCTCCCATGCACATGTAATAAAAAATGCAAATTAAAAAGACATCAAAACAGCCTCGTGGTGGCACACGCCTTTAATCCCAGCATAGACAGGCAGATCTCTGACTTAAGAGGCCAGCCTGGTCTACAGAGTAATTTCCAGGACAGACAGGGCTACACAGAGACACCCTGTTTTGGAAAAATAAGCAAAGAAAAAAAAAAAAAAACCAAACAAACAAAATGCCATAAAACAGAAATAATAGAAAATCTCTATAAATAGGTATGTATATGTTAAGTAGGTAACATAACGATTTGTAGAGATTTTATTTACTTTTGCCTAAAGAGAATAGAATAAAATATAGGAGGATAAAACAAAAGCTTTCATTGACATGGTCTCCTCTCCATTTACTTTTATTATTAATTTAAACACATGCCCTACCCCTCAGTATTAGTTCCTGAACTGATGTTCTCGTGTATGGTGGGCAAGTCCTCTACCACCAAACTGTAGCTCTAGCCTAAGATGCTCTCGTTCTTAATCACTGGAGAAGATACAACATTAACAGTATAATATATGATTTTAATGTCTAAATGTTTAAATGATCTATATGTCATACTGCATAAAATTTTGACTTTATACTTTAGTTCTCATGTTACAATAAATTCAGAGCTCTGAGTTTTCTTACATATGTTTTTTACAACAGTAATGACAGGATAAAATGCATCACAGAGTCAAAAGAAGAAAAGTGTTCACTGGTTGGCAAAATTGGTGATAAGAAGCTCGCCACCAAGCCGGAAGACCAGAGTTCAATTCCCGTGGCCCACACTGGTAGAAGGAGAGGACTAATTCCTGCAAGTTTTCCTCTGACCGCCATATGTATGCTATGAATGGCATGTGTGCATGCTTCTCACCACGTACACACAGTAAATAAGCAAACATGAAAAAACAACCAGTAAGTTAGCTTTCCAAAAGTCTATGTGTGTGTGTATATATATGTGTATATATACACATTATATAAATATATATAATTGGACATAGGTCTGTTAGATAGATATAGATACACACACATATAAATATATATAATTGCACATAGGTCTGTTAAAAGAAAAGTAACTAGTGTTTCACATTATAAAAAAATTATTTAAGCCACCTGAGCTGCCTTATATTTTCATTTAAGAAAGAAGTAAATCAATACTTAGCACTTCGTGTCTGCTGCCATAAGGTCAAAACAGGTGTTAAACAGTGATACATTGTATATTCCATCAAATGTAAATTATACACTCAGAGAAAAACCTAAATTAAACAAAATACACCAGGTGTGGTGGCACACACCTTTAATACCAGCACTTGTGAAGTAGAGGCAACCTGTTCTACATAGTGAGCTACAGGACATCCAGGGCTATGTATATGTACAGAGTCCCTGTCTCTTTTTTTTTCAATATTTATTTATTTATTTATTATGCATGCAATATTCTATCTGTGTGTATGTCTGCAGGCCAGAAGAGGGCACCAGACCTCATTGCAGATGGTTGTGAGCCACCATGTCGTTGCCGGGAATTGAACTCAGGACCCCTGGAAGAGCAGGCAATGCTCTCAACCACTGAGCCATCTCTCCAGCCCTAGAGTCCCTGTCTCAAAAACAAAACAGAAAACTAAAACTGTTGAGGGGGCTGGGTAACTGGCTCATTTAGTGAAGTGCTTGCCATGCAAGTATGAAGAGCCGGGTTTAATCTCGAGGATCCATGTTTAAAAACAACCAAACAGGTGCAGTGCCATGTGCTTTAACTTCAGAGTGCTTGCTGTGCAAGCATGAAGACATGAGTTCAAGCCCCCAAGCCCCATATAAAAAGCTAGATGTGGTTGTGTGTGGGGCAGAACAGTAGGAGAATGATCTCAAGGCAATGAGGTGCAGAGTGACAGCAGGACACCCACTGTTGTCTCCTGACCATCAGGTGTACCAAAGTGTATGCACTCACATACACAGGTGTGTAGACCTCTCCCACCCCACTGACTGTCCAATAGTACCGCTGTCCACTTTTCTGTACTGTCCCCAACACTGCCACCCAAACCAAAAGCAATCCAACCCTCCCTTGGGTTCTCAGCCTCAAACTCACCGCCATCCCTAATTAGACAATCTCTATTTTGAGCATTGTCTTGTACACTCCAGTATGTACAGCATCATTTCTTGGCCCTACACTCTAGGTGACAGTAGCACTCATCCCTTCACAGTGCAGCAACAAGAAAGTCTCCAGAATTACCAAATGTTTTCTACATAATTAGCTATAAACTTAGTCATGTTTTAGAACCACCAATTTGCATGAATAGCTTCTAGATATAAAGTCGAAAAGAATTTTCTATGTGTGCTCCAAATTTCTTTTAACCTAATTTGTGTAACCAGAACAAGAAAACATTTATATACCTAGCGGCTGCAGCAAGTATCGTCTGGTATTGAAGATCCTTGCCACTCCAGCCAATGTCAGTACCCATGTCTCAGCCCACTGTTTCTCTGCTGTGTCTCTTGAATGATGAATTAAAATATTTCCACCTCCAGACTCAATCTTCTCTTTGTCTGCTGTAGTAGAAGATTCTCGAACTCGGTCCAGTAGATGAAAGAGAACCTAGATATTTATTTTAAAGGTCATAAAAAAGGTCACTGATGACATAGTTTAAGTAATGGCAAAATAAACTAGAAGTTATAAAACATGTAGCAATTTTATTAAAATAAATAAATTAGAGAAAATTGACTAAAACAGGTAACCATGTACTCTTACATGTATCCTTAAAGTCATAAAATATGAAAACGTAAAGTCAACTGGACAGAACATCAGCTAAGAATTGTTATCAGTGGAACATGTATGGGATAATACTTGAGACAAGGATGCAGTTCCAGGTAAAAAGTATAATTATGGAGATGTCCAGATTGAGTTCAGGACTAAATGGCTAAATGAAGTGTTGGAAAAACAATGAGCAAGTAAACACTAGCTAGTACTCGGCCAATGCTTGCACTTAAGGGAAACAGAGAGCAAATGGGATGGTGGGGAACCGAACAGAGGAGCAGAGGAGGCGAGCTTTGTAAGACAGAGCTTCAAACAGAAGATGAATTAACAATGTTAGGCACAAAGTGCTGGGTTCCATTCCCAGCAGAGCAACAAGAAAGGAAAGGAAGGCCAGGAAGGGTGACAAGTCTTTATATGCTGCTGTAAGGGTCTGGGGACTCTGCTTTATCAGGGAGAACAGGATGGATGAGGGAGGGGATGGAGATAGAAACTAGTCTCTGGGGGTGCACACACACGCACACACACACACAGATACACAAACAAACAGAGTAAAAATGAAGACAAATACACGGGAATGATTCTTTACAAAGGCAACACATTTACCTGAAGATGTAAACTGTAAAAACACATGTCAACTAAAAGCTACCAGCCCCAAACACCTCACAGTACCTTCCAGATAACCGTGTGCCAGGTTGAATGCTGCAGCAAGGTCCCGTGTGCACCAATCGTAGAAAACAGAGTCTGCCCTGCACTTTTCCTCACAGCGGGGCGCGGGTCCACACACAGTTCGCCCAGCTTTGCGTAAAGGCACAGCCACAAGCAATCAAAGGGCGGTGCAGGGTGGAACGGCCGGTTTAGAGACACTCCCTTCTCTTCTGCCTGCTTCTGCTGGGCCGCCTCTTCTTTATTTAACTCTTTTTCGATAGTTTCCCCTCTTTGGAAAAAATAATCTGAAATATTCCACTAAAAAGAAAAGTATAAAATATAACTTTATTCACAAATTTTGTTTTAAAGTTCAAAACAGGTTCAATAAAAGCATCTCTCTCATTCGAATGTCTAATTTCAAGAGAATGTGGCTATTTTGTCTAAGCATTAACTTTCATTGTCTTGTACATTTTAATTATGAAAATTTTCAATTATATAGAATAATGAACTTCAATGTATTGATATATACATAATGCCTAGCCATTATAGTTGTTAACTATAAAACAATACATTACCACAACAAATTAATTTCTTCATATCACTTAATCACTTATAATTTCATACAGAAATACTAGCTGCTATCTTCACATATACCAAAGGCTTTACCTTCAAGGATAATAAAGTATGTGAATTCATGGTGATGGCCAACAATGGAAGCACAGTGGCTCCAACACTGAATCAATGTAAAGTAAAGGAGGGGACGTCTAGCGGACACTGAGCCTGAATCACCCAGCTGCTCTTTGTCAACAGGTCTGTATATGAGATGACACTGTCTTCCACGGTCATAGTTTTCACAGAAAAACACTAACTTACCGACTTTGTGTGATAAGTTTACAGTTGAATTCTATGGAACTTCTGAGTTATAATAAACATTTAGGAGATGCTAAACAGCTGCCTTTAAAAAGATCTAACCAGAGCTGGAGAGATGGCTCAGGGGTTAAGAACACTGACTGCTTTTCCAGAGATCCTGAGTTTAATTCCCACCACCCACATGGTGGCTCACAACCATCTATAGTGGGGTCTGATGCCCTCTTCTGGTGTGCAGGTGTACATGCAGAGAAAGCACTCATGTATATAAAATATAAATAAATCTTTGAAGAAAAAAAAGACCTAACCACCTTACGACGAGATTTAACTTCAGTTTTATAAACTTTCTCAATTTCAACACACAGGTGAAGAGAGTCCAAACAATTTCCTTAGATAAACTACAAATATTGGAGCCTGTTCTCTTCATAGTTGCTTCATGTGTGATACTTGCAGTACCTAACATACTACCTCTGTACTCACGATGTGTAAAATGAGACTACATGTCAATAATTCTATAACCAACAAGAGCTAAACACAACTAAAACACACACATGCCTGTCTCCAGAGCCTTCCACTATAATAGGTTATCTCCCGGGTCTAACTGTATTGTTGACAGACTACAAGTCTATGTAAGTTGTAAACAAAGTAAACTAAATAGTCTATGAAAATGTATTAAGGTTATTTAAGATCACAACATCTGCACACTAACAACAAATCCTGAGTCTCCTTTCTATGTATTACTATGACTGTCTCCCTGAGGCCTCTCCTCATAAACGTTAAAGCTTGTCCATCGTCCTGCTAGTGATGGTTTGTTTCCTAGGTTATTTCATTCACCATGGTTGATGTGCTTGGTACTTAGAAGTCAGGAAAAACTTCCAGATCCCAGACCACACTTATATTCATTGCTTACTACATAACAATCAAGAAAAGCAATGATACTTACCAATAAGCCTATAGAAGTTAAACTAATATTAAGTTCTTGGTTATGAAGTCCAAAGCTACCTGCAACATCTACAACTATCTGTAGGCAAGAACAAGGCATTGTTGGTAGAAAATCTGTCACAACCAACTGAAGACACTGGAAGGCAGTTCTTATTAAAGATTCTCTAAAAACACAAAGGAAACAGATAAATCACATTTAAAAGAAAGGTGTAAGGAAACACACCTTACAATAACGTCAAGCAAGCCAACTTTAGTTTAGAATTTGAACAAGGAAGTCCTCCCTGTTGTAATCCAAGGAAAGCAACCCAGTACATAGGGTTCCCCCATGGCTTCTGCTTTAGAGCCTTGTAGTGAGCTGTGTGGTGTCACACATGATGGAGATGTATAATCAACTCCTGAGATGGCTAAGGCCTGACCTATGCTATGATCACGCAATGATCATCAGCTGCCTGCATATGCGTGAACCTATGGGCAGTGCCCACCTGGCAGTTCGGGGTTGGCAGCCCATGCCTACTTAAGGGCTGGGAGAGGTTTGGCCAGAGAGAAAGGTCAAAGAGAGAGAGAGAGAGAGAGAGAGAGGAAAAGGAGAGGAGAGAAGAGAAGAGAGAGAGAAAGTGAATAAAGTCCTGGAATAAACTGCAGTGAGAAGAGCTCCGGTGTGTCGCGCATCATCCTTGCTGGATGAGGTGGGGCGTGACAGAGCCTGTCTTGACTTCATGATGGACAATGACCAGGATGTGTTAAGACAAAGAAATTCTTACTCCTCAAGTTACTGTTGGTCATGGTGTTTACCACAGTAATAGAAAACAGGCTAGAACAAAGGGTAAACAATGTAAAAAAAAAAAAAACAATAACTACTAATTATCGCGCTCTCAATATGCTATCGAGTTCGTAAGTGCTGAACGCATGTCAATTCATTTCACTACTCTGTAAACTGCACTGGGTTGAGAAGATCAACTTCAACTTGGTGTAAACTAGTCTTCTTTACGATAATCATTCCAACATGCTATATTATTTAGGGAAATTTACTATTATAAATACTTAAACATTAACTTTTTTCTAATAGTCTCATTAATTTCCTAATAGTTTTAATATAAAACTCAATGATAGCTGGGCATGGTGGCACACACCTTTAATCCTAGCCCTAAGGAGGCAGAGGCAAGAGGATCTCTGTGACTTCAAGCCCAGCCTAAGTTCAAGAATAGCCAGGGTTGTTACACTGAGAAACTGTGTCTCAAAAAACAAAACAAAACCTCAACTATATGTGTCACTGAAAGAAAACTGTATGTGATACTGCAGAATTCCAGATAAATGTATCAATACCTGCTAAACTGCTCTACCGGTCTTCTATCACAAACTACGTAAAACCCTAAATCCCATTCAAATGTGCTCTTCCTTCTGTATTCCCTATTTATTCAATAGCATCACATTCCCAAGTTTACCTAAGTCAGAGATCTGAGGATCATTCTAGACTGCCATTTCTCCCTCTGCCTCCAGAGTCAACCTACTAAAGCCCTCAGCTCCCTCTTACTGCTAAGACAGCACTGTCATTACGTCCACATTTCCTGCTATCCTGTGCTCCCAGCACAGTGGCAGCTGTCACTGCCACATCTGGTTACACCACTCCCCTGTGTAAAACCCTAAAATGCCACCCAAATACACTCAAGGCGAATGCAAATAGCTTTTAAAAGCACATGAAGTTATTTATAAGAATTTATACTTTTGGTTCCACCCCTCACCGCTAGAGCTTTCTTTCTTGTAGTCTAGAGTAGTGGCCGTTTATTTGTGTACACAGAACAGTTAACAAGTGCAGTGTTTGGGATACAGTAAACACAGATGAAATGTTTAAGAAACAAAAGAATAAAGTTATTTTAAAGCATTTTTTTAAAACTTAATATATGAGGTCCTTTAGATCTGTTATGTTATGTTGGTTTATTTATCTTATAGTAAGATCTTACATCTAATATAAATGTCATAAAACAACGTATCTTCTCTCCTTTGAAACCCAAAATAATACTTGAGAGTTCCCAGAGCTAACTGGGGGTAGTTTATGGTAGGTTCTGATGAATCCTGGACATGAGCAGGAAGGGATAAATTAAAATCTTTCACTACAGGACTTTAGGATGGGTCCCTTCTAACTCTCTTACATGCTGGGTATCCATTTCAAACACTTACCCTTGATCATTTCTGATAGCTCCCATGACTCCAAGAACTAATGGCCATCCAGGTCCCAGACTGTCTCCCTGACTCTGCAGAATCTGCAACACACATTCTAATTGCTTGAGTCGAATATCTGGATGGTTAATACTGGACATCTCCTTTAGTGGGTTCAACAAAAGCAGCTGCAGTCTCTAAAAGGGGACAAGAAGCTAATTAGGAAAAGACAGCAAGGCTCTGTTGCAGCTGTCCCCACATCCCTTTTATCTTCTTGCAACATCATCTCTGTGCTGCCCAGGTTGGTCTTAGAAGTCTTGTGCCTCAGCGTCCTAAGTGCTGGGACAACAAAGTGCACCACCTTTCTCTCCTGTTCCTTCTGAAGGTTCAACTCGCCTCCATCCACAATATTGTAGGAAATAAAGTTCCCTACAAAAAGAACACAGACTTTGATTTCTCTAGCAGTAATCTTTAGAGGTTTGTTACTTACCTCTACTTTTAAGTAAAGGGGGAAAACAAACCAATCTACAGTATGCTAAATTTCAGTATAAAAGTGGAGTTACCAAGTTCTTAGATCCACTAGAGATAGAGCTCATTAAAGAAATATATCTTTAGCTATATTTGAAGAAAAAAACCGAATTCCCAATATCTAGTATTATCTTTCATTTACTTTATTAATGTATTGCAGGTATTTAGATGTAAAATTCTCAAGTATGATATAATAAAAAGTATAATAGTTTGAAATTACATGCTTTAGAAACAATTATTGTTAAGCCACAAAATTTGTTAGGGGAAAAGAGCACTGCTTCATCCTTTCGGCATCTAAAAGTGCTTTATTTTAAACTTTCTTGTCTCCTATTTTATGTGATTAATTTACTAAACAAATATTAAGTTTCCCTGTGCACTGGATATTGAGCAGACACTGAGGATAATAAAGTGAACAGAAAATGATTCTAAAATATTTTTATTACTATTTATTTAGTATGTATGAATGTGTGTCACATCATATATGTGGAGGTCAGAGGACAACTTGTAGGAGTCAGCTCACTTCTTGCACCATGGAGGTCCTGGGGATTGAACCCAGGGAGTCAGAGTTGATGGCAATCACCTTTGCCCACTAAGCCACTTTGTCAGCCATTAGTTTATATAGTTTTTTAAAGCCTCAAATCAGAGCCAGGCATGACAGCATATGTGCACAATTTCAATACTCAGGAGAGAAAGACAGCAGGACTAAAAGTTTGAAGCCAGCCAGGACTTTATAGCAAGAGCCCGTCCTCGAACATCGAGAGCAGTGATGCAGCTGAGTGGGGGAGCACCAACAGCCAGCGTGACGGACACAGCTGTGGGCTGGAGCACCGACAGCCAGCGTGACGGACACAGCTGTGGGACGCAGCTGAGTGGGGGAGCACCGACAGCCAGCGTGACGGACACAGCTGTGGGATGCAGCTGAGCGGGGGAGCACCGACAGCCAGCGTGACGGACACAGCTGTGGGA
>NC_022024.1:4673109-4673860 GCF_000317375.1 Microtus ochrogaster
CGACAGCCAATGTGACGGACACAGCTGTGGGATGCAGCTGAGCGGGGGAGCACCGACAGCCAATGTGACGGACACAGCTGTGGGATGCAGCTGAGTGGGGGAGCACCGACAGCCAGTGTGATGAACACAGCTGTGGGTTCAGGGTCTGGCATCAGTAAAAGAGGAAACAAACAACAAACCCTTCCAGCTGCAGCAGAGAAAAAAGGAATCACTGTAGCTGGCAGCTCCAAAAGAGCAGAGGTCTCTCTGTGGTACCAAGCATCCTATTCTAGCGGCTATATTCAACAATGGCATGTGAATTCACTGTGTAATACATTCACAAGATGTAAGATGGTAAAGGGAACCGTAATGGCTGTTAAATGCTTGTTTTATTCAGTCTTGAAACAGTGAAACTTCAGTGAATTAAATAAAAAAAACTTTAAAATATATGTGAAAGGTAAAGGAAAGAGAGAAAATTAAGTACAAAGGGAATTCTGAACATAAAAAGTAATAAATGATTTAAAAATGGAATCTGGTTTACTGGAGCTGGGGAGCTGCTCAGAGGGTAAAAGCCTTGCCGTGTGGCCATGGGGACACCATGAGAGAGAAAGGCAGGCACAGCACACTGGGGGTGGGGAGAGCTCCAGACTCACTGAGACTGTCTCAAAAGTGTGAGGGCAGTGTGAGAGGAGACATCCCACCGCTGGCCTCCACAACTGACGCACGGGACCAACACGCAGTACATATGTACCACACACACACACACACACAC
>NC_022024.1:4674786-4725022 GCF_000317375.1 Microtus ochrogaster
ACCACACACACACCACACACACCACACACACACCACACACACACCACACACACACACCACACACACACACACCACACACACACATCACACACCCTGTCCCTGTGAGAACAGCGAGAGGAGCGGGTCCTAGAAGGGCAGGCACAGGCCAGGGGATGCCCTTGATGAGGAGGGCAATCTGCGGGCTAGAGAACCGCTCCAGGGCAGTTGCTAACTTCATTCAGCATAACTGAAATGTTTTTATGAACAAATCCTAAAACTGTTACATTAATAAGCAGCCCACAGCCTACAAGTAAGATAGAATATTGTTTAAGATATTATCTTGGTGGCACACACCTTGAAACCCCAGCTCCTGCACTGTAAGAACAGGAGGCCCAAGAATTCAAGGTCACCCTATGGGTGACTCTGTCTCACAAAAGAAAATTTATCCTAGGGCTGGGCGGTGGTGGTGCATGCCTTTAATTCCAGAATTCGGGAGGCAGAGGCAGGTGGATTTCTGTGAGTTTGAGGCCAGCCTGGCCCACAAAAACTAGTTCCAGGAAAGGCTCCAAAGCTACCCTGTCTCAAAAAACTAAAAAAAAGAAAAAGAAAATATATTCTAGAATATCATGAGATGAAACTACGTCTGTGAGTGACGGTTACCTGGTTCTGTGTCAGCGGCGGCTCGTGATTAAATGTCAGCCCTGCTTTAATGAGGGACGTCAGGGCTTCTGCTCCCCACTCTCTCATTCGAGAGTTTGGGTGCTGGCACACCTGAAGAAACACACGGTCAATAAAACCACATTTCATTGTATACATAAGGTAAAAAACACACATGAATCCAAGAACAGAAAAAACAATGCCATATTACAGCTTCTGGTATTTTTTTTTACAACTTAAAAGAGTAAAAGAAAAACTATATCCAAAAAATTCTGTAAGCTTACCTTCTGAATAAAGGCCATGGGAGGCAACAGAGAAAAAGACAGAAGACAAAAGATGAGACTTAAGTCACAGGAAAGGAAGGACTCCATGGCTGGAGGAACCCACATCACCAAAGGAAGCAGAAGCAAGCTTATCCTGGGTACTAGGAATTGAACCCAGGGCTTCAACCTTTGAAATGATAATCTACCTGATAGGGTGGTTTAATCACAGAGAAATCTGCACATATCCTTTATTGATAAATTTAATCCCAGTAAAAATGGGTAAAATTTTAGGAAGAATAGTTATCTTTCTCAGGTTTCTAAAATGACATTAAATTACTATGGTCCCCAAACTACACACAAACATATGTACCAACAGAAGCAGCTGGAGTTAAATTCCAGCTACTTTTCAAGGCACTGCCAGCTGAAGAAGAGATGTATCTAGTTAAGATTCCGCCACAATGTATGACTTAGTGGCAGCTCTCCCACGGGACCTCCACCACAGCAAACCTGTGTGCAAGGCACACTTGGAAATCGCTCTCACCCCAGACTGTTCAACATCTCAGATACACCTGACTGAGATGACTCAAGAGACTGTGGTCACAGGAAACCGTTCCTGACAGAGAGCTGACGTCACTGCTATTTCACACGTCATAGTTTCATCCATTTTATTTGATAAACCCTTCCCCAGGCTAATTACTACACAACAACAGTCCTTAAAATATAAGGGGCAAGGAGGGAGAGGGGAAAGTTTGTCTGTCATTATGTTGACTCATACGATCAGTGTGCGTGCCTTTCTCAGTAAAAGTAAGTAGTAGTTAAGAAAGAGAGCTCACCTCCAGTAGATGGCCAGTTAGAGGTCTCCATAAGATTTCTATTCTGTGCATATTAACTAGACCAGTTTCTAATAGTTTGGCAACAGCAAAAAGAGATGGTTCCTAAGAAGGAAACATATTACATGTTGATATGGTAAAGAGACTTCTGAGATCTGACTGAATAAAATAACATCACTATGTCTAAATTATGATTAGTCTGTATATGTAAAGTTAGTAAATGCAACAGAACTTATTATCATGATAAGTCTTTTTACTATCCCAGAACAGCTCCTAAAGTTACCCCCAAATTATATTGGCACAAAGTGTGAATAAATTACAGATCTTAGAGACTTACAAATCTAATTTTAAAAAAATTCTACACTAACATTGTATTGAAAACATTTGCAAAATGAAAATGTTTAATAGTGTCTTTTTCTTCCCAATGGAAGCCATAAATTAAGCTACACCAGGATTCTAAGACAACTGTGGCACAAGCTAATCATACGTACCTAAAGAATGTGGTAGAAAATTCATGTTTACGGAGAAATATGGCAGAAGGTTAAGACTGATTTCTACAAAGTTTTAAATGCCTGATATCTCACCTTGATTAGGCCACTGAATAGCAACATAGCTTATGTAAATTACAGCATCTACTGAAAATTTTAATGTGTAAAATGGAGATAACAGTATATAGACGAGATCTTGTCAGAAAGTACATGGTAAAAGTATATTTCCACAACAAACAGGGTATACACACAATCATTTCAGCATTTAAAAGAACATATACCTGTTCTAGATTCACGTATGAATATTTTTACAAAATAAGTTTTAATTAATTTAAAGGTTTTTAAAAGCTCCTTAAGTTTTATATTCTACAGAAGTATTTTAATGGGCTTTTTCTAATACTGCAATAAATTAACCATGCAGGAATATGAACTTAGAAAAAGAGTTCAGGTTTAGATTTGTGCTTCAAACAGAAAAAGTGACATAATGAACAAGAGTTTAATCTAAAAAGAGAAAAAAAAAAAAAAAAAACAAGGTCATCTATATACTACATATATAAGAAACCGGCCCTTTAAAAAAGAGTCTGGATCGCCAGTTAAACAGATGGCACTTCACTGAGCAGTAAGCATTCTTAAGATCTGAGGGTTCTCACCGGGCAGTGGTGGTACACACCTCTAATTTCAGCAGTCAGGAGGCAGAGGCAGGTGGGTCTATGAGTTAGAGGCCAGCCTGGTCTACAGAGCAAATTCCTGGACAAACAAGGCTACACAGAAACCCTGTCTCAAAAAACCAAAAAGATTTGAGTTTTCTTGAAGAACTCTAACAGAGCCACTGGGAAGAAAGACCAGAGATACAGTTCAGCACAAGAACATCTTGCCCACGGAGGACATCTCTGAAGTCTATCTTATATACTTTTATTTTCATTCCATAGTCATCAAGTCACTATTAAATGAGAAACTTCTTATCTTCTTTGGACCACACAGTCAAATGTCAAACATGAAAACAAGCATGCTGTGTTTATCAAATAGACACAATTCACAAAGCACTGTAAAATTCTTGTATTTCATTTGGTACTCTATTAAAATATTATAGCTTTGTATTGAGACTTAATTTCAAGATGTAAGATTTTTCAAGATAATCAATAAACTGATTAGTTTACTATTGTAACTAATGTTAATTCTTGCCTGGATTTGGAACAAAGAATACATTATTCTAAACACCTGAGTGTTCATGCAATTAACTAGATATATGATACATAAAACCATACTCTAGTAAGAACTTTTCTGTTTTCTATTTTTAGTTTTGTACGTGTATGGGTACTTGGCCTGCACATATGTCGTTTAACAGGTGACTACAGTGCCCTAGGAGGCTAGAAAAGAGAGTTTTGATCCCAATACTGGAGTTAACGATGGCTGTGAGCTGCCATGTGGGTGCCAGGAAGCAAAGTTGGTCCTCTGGAAGAGCAGCCAACGTTCTTAACCTCTGAGCTAACTCTTTCATCCCTAATAAAAACTACTGTTGCCTTGTTTTGTGGCGTCTCATGTAGTCTAGGCTGACCTTGACATTATATAAAGTTTTAACTGACTATGATCTTGAACTTCTGATCTTGCTGCCTATATCTTCTCCCAAGTGCAGGATTTCGGTGTGCATTGCCAATATCTGTTTTATATGATGCTGAGGATCCAGCTCAGGGTCTCATGCACACTAGGCAAGCACTCTACCAACCAAGCTACTATTCAGCTCCAGGAAGAGAAGAGATGAGTCACATAAAAAAGATGACAGCCACAGAGAACAGACAGATGATTGACAACTTTGAAGACAACACAGTTTGAGGCTGTACAGTTATTATTAAAAAGCTGAATAGTCTTCATATATTTGGAAGTGATCAAACTATCCATATTTTTTAAATGTACAAAGGGGGCTGGAGAGGTGGCTCATTGATAAAGAGTGCTGGCTGCTCCTGCAGAGAAGTGGAATTTAGGTCCTAGAACCCACACTGGTGGCTCACCCTGTAATTCCAGGGGATCTAAGACCTTCCAACTCCAAGGGCACCTGAACAAACGAACATATACATATGGTTTTTAAAATGCATACAGGACTTCATTTTTTTTATAGTGCCACATGTCCATTAGACAAGCACCGTGAGTCACTCTCTCAGCTAGTAACTTTTTTCTTATTTTCTTATTCACTTTTTTGGTGTTTACTTTTTTTGTGATGGAATCAAACCCTAGGCTTCCCACAGTGAGGGCAAGCACTTTACTAATGAATGAACAGTTCATTTAAAAAAGCAATTACTAAAATATGACTATGCTCAAATTTTCCTGTGCTTTACAAATGTTATAGAAAATATTTTGAGTACACAAAGAAATGTTCTTGAATACTAATATCAGAAGTACTGTTCTACACTTACTTGAAAGAAGAGAAAGAAGTCCTATTCTACTTAATTAATGGACAATGAAAACGATTAATTGCAAGGTGAGGAGCATCACTCTCGTCAGAAGGAAACAATGAGCCTCTGATTCATTTTCCATTCCCATGAAGGCAGCACAGCACAGCACAGCCACCGAAATCTGCCACACACTTTTCCTAACCTGAATCTTGCATTACCCAAATCATAAATGTCAAATACAACAAATACTATCAAGATATTTTATGAAAGCTAGTTATAAAAACTGTGTTGCATTATTTGTAAAATACTAAGACTATTCAGCACAAAAGAAAAAAGGGACATGATTCTAAATTCTACTACACACTTAGACCAATCACAAGCTACATCATGCCCTCTTTATTCCTCCTTCTACAAATGGTAAATGCAGACAGGCCACTGCTACAAAACACCAGTTCCACCAGTCAAACACTAAGGCCATTCATACACTGTGTAACCAAAGAGAAATGTAAACTACCACACCTTATTGTTTCCATAGGCCATATCCATTGCTTCTAGAGATAAGGAACAAAGTGCATTTATTAAATGATGCAAAGATACGTCATCAAGATACCTAAAATAAAAATGAAAAAGACAATTTCATCTCAAATATATAGCTAGGAACAATGTGGCTGTCAATTTAAAACCCAGACTTACTGTGAGCTCTCAAAGAGTCTTGAAAGTATGTTGGAAATTACTGGCAAATCTGTCATCACTGCTGTTGTCAGAACCTAAAGGAAGGATAAATTCAAATGTAAAGTGTGACTTTTGAAGAAGTGCCCACTGGATAGGGAGAGCTGTCACTTACTGTACTGGGTCCTTCTACAGCTCTTCCAGGCTTCAAGGCACCACCACCACTAGGCTTTAGTCCCAGAATCCACACAAGATGCTGACAATTAAAACAAGTTTATAAAATTATAAAAATTCTAACAAAATAGCTAGCAATAAAAATTAAAATTAGCAGTTTCTAATAATTAAAATGAAAATAATTAGCATCATTCATATAAAATAATTATAGCATGCAGGAGCAGTAGAATTTAGGGCATTATAAGTAATCCATTACTTCCTAAAACATAAGCCTTTTGTTTTATTTCTTCTCATCGTCTCCTTTTTCATCCTATTACGTGTATCTAGAGGACCAACAGGCATTGCTTATTTGTTAGCAATCATAAACATACCTGAAGAGTTGCCAAAACAAGTTGCCAAGATGTTCCGAGAACAGCACCGTGACAGTGTGCCAAGTTAAGCAGCGTCCTCATACACTGGATGTTTTTGGAAGTCAGCTATATTGAAAAAAGACAGATTTACAGCAACTGCTATAGAGTCTTAAAAATTAAAAGCTTACAAATCAGCATGAATGCATTCAAAGATTGTCTTAAATAAAAACCAGAATATTAACAAAATAAGTTTGGATAGTTACATAAAACACAAATTGGCCTAATTAAAAGTTGTGTTCTCAGAGCTGGGGAGATGGTTGAGTAAAATGCTTGCCATGTAAGTGTGAGGGTTGGAGTTCAGATCCCTATAACCCACATACATGTTGGGAGGGTGTGGTGACTTGCCTGTAACTCCAGCCATCGGGAAGTGGAGACAGGCCTACCTAGACTAACAGGAGAGCTTCTCATACAGGAGAGTTAGGAACCCTGCATCAGAAGGTGATGTGGAGCAGCAGAGGAAGAGAGCAGATGACGATGTTTGGCTTCTACACACAAACACATGTACAGACTCACTGACCTACACACGTGCCAACATTTGTATATACATGTGAATACACACCACGTAAACATAAACATGCACAAGAGAAGTTCCATTACTATGTTGGTTATGGGAATGATAGAAAAAATAGTTAACGAGTTTGTTCTGAAATATCCTTCAGGTAAAAGAAACTAAGTAATAATATTTGGAAAGAAAAAGAAAGAGTAGAATAGGCCTCGCTGATTGTTCATCGGTAACCATGTTAACCCCCAACACCTTAATTGCATTACCATTACTGTTCCTTGAGGCTGGACTGCCAGAGGCTGACCCACTGCCACAACTTGTTGGTGGGATTCACTGGATGGACTTATCATCATGACACTGTGGCCCTGGATAGAATATGCTAGAACAAAAAGGAAAGACTTAATGCAAGATACTGCTTTTTGTTCTTTTAAGGTAACATTATAAAGTATTAATTTGAATAAAGTTCAACAGTAACAATTACACAGCAGTACTATTTATCCAGATGCATGCAAACATCTGAAAACTCCTAAGGTACAAAAAAAGAAGCAAATATAATTTTCTACATAAATTGTTAAAATGATGAAATTTGGTAGCTCATTTATAAGCAAAACAGAATTAGGACACATTAAATATTTTAAATATGTATCTATTTGTACTTTTCTAGTTAGAGCCAAATAAATTTTGAGTGTGAAATCTGAGTATCAGATTAAATGTAATAAACCCAAGTGTTTTCAAAGTATTAGCCAAGAAAATAAGTTTTTGAATAAGAACCACTAAGCCAAACAGAAAAACAGCAATCATCATTTCAACAATGCATCATAGTTTACAAAGGATGCCAGAATCACATTACTTTATCTACATAGTTATTACTTAAAACTGCTATCGCTATATTCTTCCTCTCTCCGCCCCTTTTTCAGTGAAGAGCAGAAAAGAGATGTACTCCGTGGGGCCACACTGGGTCCAGTGACCCTAAGTTCCATCTTCTCTCTTCCCTTTTAAAGAGATGAAGGAACTGCTTTGAGGGGCTAGAGAGATGGCTCAGAGATGAAGAGCTCTTGCTGCTCTTCCAGAGGTCCTGAAGTCAAATCCCAGCCACCACATGGTGGCTCACAACCATCTATAATGAGATATGGTGCCCTCTTCTGGCAGGCAGGCAAGAATACAGTATACATAATAAATACACCTTAAAAAAAAAAAAAAAAAGAAGAAGAAGAAGGAAAAAAAAAAAAGGACTGTTATAGCCAGATGGTGGTGGTGCATGCCTTTAGTGCCAGCACTTGAGAAGCAGATGCAGGTAGATCTCTGAAGTCAAGGCCAGCCTGATCTACAGAGTGAATTCCAGGACAGTTACACAGAGAAACCCTGTCTTGAAGAAAAAAACAAAAACAACAACAACAAAAAAAAAAAAAACCTAACAAACTATTTTAAAGAGGTGGACAGAATGGAAAGGCAGGAAAATAGTAACACAATCAATGCACAGGACAGCAGAGGCCTGAACTCGGAAGTCCTATCATCCTTTCTCTGCGCGTGTCATCCCCCTGGACGGAGAGAAAGCTGTATGGTTGAATTCTTACATTTATTGGAAAGTGTAGCTGCAGTGGTGGCATTCAGTACGGTCAGAGCATAATGTGGAGGCAAGGAGCCTTTGCAGATGGCGGTGATAAAGGCGTCCCTTGATGTGACAAGGCCCAATCTTCCACACAGAGCGGCCATAGTCAGTTCAGCTTTTAAAATATTCTCAGTGGCAGCCTCATCTGTGCTGAAAAGATAAGGCATTTTGTTTATCCGATTAATTTATTTTAAGTTACACTTTAAAACATGATGTGGGCTTACATAGTCAGTGAGGTTTTAAGAAAAACTAAAACCAATATACTTAGGATGGAACTTTACCCAATTAGCCTAATATCTAAAAAACTGAACTCTGCAGTGTAATGCATACTTAGTTGGAAAAAAAGATAGAGAACTTAAACATTTAACTAAAAATATTAAGCATTTTATTTATTTCTTTGGAGACAGGGTCTGTAGTCCAGGATGGCCTCAAACTCAGTGCAATTCAGCTTCCTCAACCTTCTAAGTGCTGGGACCACAGGCATGAACCACCACCCCTGCATCAAGTATTTTAAAACCTGTTCATTCTGAGAGAAGCATCAAGCAAACTGTCATCTTTGCAAAAGCAGTGGCAAGGCTTGGCATGAAGTGTTCTGTAATTTGAAGATGTGTTTTTGATTAAAGCATTGTGACAATTCCAGTGGGAGTTCAGAGCAAACATGGGCTCCAAGAGGGAGTGACAAAGAGTGACATTCTTAAAGAAATGTTGAGGTGAAGGCAATGTTAATCATCCTGATTCCACCATGGCAGTGTGCACATGCCACAAATGTGCAACAAAGCTCTAATCATACAGAAAACTACAGACAGGAAATAAATTCTCTGGACAAATGAACTGCAATAACGTGCCATAAAACTCACAAAGACGTAATACCTGGCATCGAGCAGGAGCGAGAGTGCAGCGAGAAGACCACACCAGCAGGCACTCACCATCTCTTCCCAAACGGCTCTACTAACTTCAAAAGAAATACACACTCAATCACGTTATACCTGCCACAGTGAACTGTCAATCTATAAAATTCAACAGTCTAGTAACAGCTTAGTTATTAGACACCAAACACAAATATTAAAATACCCAAAGAACAAAAATATAGAAGCTGTGATTGTTTCATAATAAAAAACTCTTAAAGTTAAGTTGTTTAAAAATATTCATTACAAGATACTGCAATACCTCATTTGACCAATACCTTTTTAAAAAATACATAATGTCATTTCCTCTTCCCTAAGCCTTCAATAAACCAAACTGTCTTCTGTGTGATCAGCAGGAAATTAGTGCAGACTACTGTCTAGAATATCTGCTCAGCTAGAACACTGTTAGATCTGCTGAGCATCCAGCAAGTAAACACAGGAATAAAATGGCACTGAGTACCTCCTTGTTGGAGATGGGATTTAGAAATATATAAAGTTAAAATTGATCATGTAGAAATGAATCAGGAGCCAGGCGGTGGTGACACACACCTTTAATCCCAGCACTCAAGAGGCAGAGGCAGGTGGATCTCTGTGAGTTCAAGGCCAGCCTGGTCTACAAGAGCTAGTTCCAGGACAGACTCCAAAGCTACAGAGAAACCTTGTCTCAATAAAAAACAAAAAAGAAAAAAAGAAATGAATGAGGATTACAGAGGCTGGGGCGATGCCTTTATGTAAGGAAGCAGACGTTTTCAAATCCAGACCTGCCTCTTCACCAAGAAGCAAGAAGGACATCTCCTGCCCATATGTCAGTCTCAGTACTATCCCAGGGCATCTTGGAAACTGACTGACACCTGGCCTGAACAAGAAATACCTGAGATGAGGGTAGAACATCCAGCAGTGTTACACTGCAAGAGTACCAAGAGAGCATCGGAAATGTCAAAAGAACACCGCCCAGCTTCACAAGCCTTATCTGAGCACCGCACCAAAACCAATGGCAACTGAATGTAATTCTTTGGAGTCAATAAAAATCCAGCTTTATCCAAAGGTGAGAATTTCCAAAAATGATACAAACAGATAGTTTTGCTTCCACACATACTGATAAATCAAATCAGTAGCTAAATTAAACACAGTAAGTGCCCTGTACTAATCTTAGAAATGAATAAACCAATTTGGGATATATCCTTCTAAAATTTCAAGGTCATATAAAACCAGAACTAAAGAACTGTGTTCTACAGCGCAGGAAAATATTCATATATAGCAAAAAATTAAAAAAAACAAGGAACCACAAGGAAAAACACTGTGACAACCGGCAAAAATCTGTATGAGATCAGGGCTTAGATGAAATATTGGATTGACCCTAATTTCTGCTAGTAACTGCATCAGAATGGGGAGAACTATAATCAGTTCTAGAAAAGCATATCCAAATATTAAGGGTTAGTGGGACATCCTGTCTAGAACCTAATCTCAAATGTTTCAGTGGTGTGGGAGGTCCTCCTGTATATGTGTTGCTTTTATTGGTTAATGAATAAAGAAACTGCCTTGGCCTGTGATAGGCTAGGCAGGGGGAAAACTAAACTGAATGCTGGGAGTAAAAGAGTGGAGTCGCAGAGACACCATGGAGCCACCAGAGGGAAAAGACAAAAGATGCAAGCTGCCACCCAGAACCTTGCTGGTAGGCCACGAACCTCATGGTAAAATATAAAATAATAAAAATGTGTTAATTTAAGAGATAAGAGTGAGACAGAAATATGCATTCACTAACAGGCCAAGCAGTGTTGTAACTAATACAGTTTCTGTGTGATTGTTTTGGTTGTGGGCAGCCAGAAATGAACAAGTGGTCTCTCCCAACAGATCAGAAAAGAAGATAGTGGTATGTATACAAATAAAGAGGAAAGTAATACCAACATGATAAAGTGTTAATAACTGGGCAGAAAGAGCAAATGATAACACAGGAACATCTCTCTATATTCTGCCTAAACTTCAAACTACTGAGAAGTAACCAAGGCAGGCAGAGAATCATAGAATACCTGTCTCCTTATCTGCTGGGTCTGACACTGACTGCACGTCCCGCTGTTCTGATGACTCAGAGTGTGCTTCTTGAACGACAGCTGGACACTCGGTTTCAGCCTCTCCCAACTCTCCTTCTATCATAGTGGTGATTCCACGGACAAGATCCAATAGACAGTGGAAAGCCACAGACATGGCATAGCCTTCTGGTATGGTTGGGGGTTCAACTTTGTCCAGCATTTCTAGGCTGAAATCACAAAAAAAATTAAGGCATTAATGAGAAGACACAGGAAAGAAAACATAGAAAGCTATTTCCAGAGTTATAGACCCTAAAAAAACAAAAAGCGATATTCCTGAGCTTGTTTGATTCGGAAAAGGATTCCCTTCCGTGTTCTAAACTGATTAGAGGGGCTGAAGATGGCTCAGGGGATAAAGGTACTTGCTGCCAAGTCTGATAATCTGAGTTTGATCCCCTGATCCACATGATGAAGGAGGAAACTGACTCCTGCAAGCCATGTCTCTAATCTCCACCCGTGTGTGCACACACATACAATAAATATATTTTTAATGTAAAAAATGATTATAAAAATGAAGGCCTGACTGCTACCATAACTTCTTTTTGAGATGTGCTGATATCTTCACTATTTTTGATATGCAATATAAAAGCTAACATAAAATATATTAAAACAGTACAAAGCTTCTCAAACTCTTACTTTTAAGATAGTGTCATAAAAGATAAAATAATAAAACAAAATAACCTACGAAGAGGAAGATGATTTTACGTCAGAGAAAATATAACTAAGACATCCAGGTCACTAGTGACCTCAGAGACAGCCAATGTGCAAATAACACTGAGGGACATCTGTGTCGAGTTCAAATCTAGTACATAGGAGGAATTGTTCACAAGGCAAGACAATAAATCTTATGTTCTAAATTAGGACAAATGAGGAATTATGGTTCTAAATCCCTCCAAATGGTCACTTCTCAAGCTAACAACACAAAGAATGAGTAATTCAACTGGAAAGAATTAATGACATTGGGCTAATTATATTCACACCAAGAGAAAAAAAGATGTTAGATCCCACCTCTTGTATATGAAACTAGCTCAAAATAAATCAATAATATAAATATAAAAGAAATTACAAAACTCCTAGAGACATAGGCATAAACCTTCATAAGATTATGCAATATTTAGATATAATACCCCCCAAAAACAGTCAAAAAATGAGGTGAAATGACTCTGTCCAAATTTAATTTTTTTTGGGGGGGGGGGGTTTCGAGACAGGGTTTCTCTGTGGCTTTGGAGCCTGTCCTGGATCTAGCTCTGTAGACCAGGCTGGTCTCGAACTCACAGAGATCTGCCTGCCTCTGCCTCCCGAGTGCTGGGATTAAAGGCATGCGCCACCATCGCCCGGCAACTCTGTCCAAATTTAAAGCACTGTGCTCTGCAGCAGGAAAAGGAGAGCTTACAGAGCAGCAGCAGCTCCCGCAGACCCTGGTCAACAGAGCCCTAAAATACATGTCCTTCTAGTCTGCTCCTTTTGCTGCAATAAAACATGATGACTGGAAATAACCAGAAGAGAAAAGGACCTCACTGACTTCTTAAACATGGAAAATACTTTTTCTCACACACAGAGTCCTGAAATTCAGCTATACAACAACTTTCATCTCATATATTGGAGAAATTAGTTTAAAGAAAGATGAATTTGCCAAAAGGGATTTAATTCTGGAAGAGCTATATCCAAGAGGTCTAAAAATCAAGTCATATAGTTAACTGAGAAGCTACATAAACAACCGAGTCAATTCTTAGGTAAATAAATTCATATTTCTGCTTTATAATGCTATTAAAAGCCTACAAACAGAAAAAAACAAAATTTAGTCCTGTTTAGAATCCTTAAAACAAAACAAAAGAAAGTAAGCTCCAAAATGTATAAGCAACATTAATATAATCTAGACAGAAGTATTTTAAAGTTAAATATCATCATCAGTAGTTATTTATTATAAAACAATGTTGATATTACTTACTAAGTGGCTTTCGCGCTGCCCTGAACTGTAATAGTCAGGATAGGTATCCAAGTTCCTCTGTATTCAAATGCTGGTAGCAGAGTAACACCTCCACCAATCCCCACCATCCCTGAGCTGGCTGGCGCTGAGACTGGGCCACCAGCATTATTATTTCCTATCAGACAAGGAGGAAAAGCAAAGATACCAATTTATTGGTTGATTGTAAATCAATAAATTCCAACACCTACTCAGACTTAAAGACTATGCTATGAAAACAAAATGTTCATAATTCTCTTTTACCCAGAGAGCCTATTCCTTTACAACAATTTTTTAAACGTAAAAGTTATTAGAGAGCCTAGGCAGTTAGGTCTATAGGTAAAGTGTTCGTCACATAAGCATGAGGACCTGAGTTTGCTCCCCAGTACCATATAAGATTTATAAGTATGTCTCAAAGAAAATAGTGCAAGTTAGGTTATACTGAACCACAGTAAATGAACAAACCCCAGCAATTCAACAGAGCAGCTCCAATATGAATAAACTGATGGATATACAGAGGAGTGCCTGAGTTTGCACCCCAATACCCACAAAACACCTGGGCTTGGTGATGCACACTTACAACCTCAGCATTGGGGAGACAGAAATTGGCAGATCCCAGTGGCTTGCTAACCTGCCAGCCCCGCCTGCTCAATGAGCCCCAGGTCCCAGTAAAAAAACTGTCTCAAAATACAAGATGGACAGTCCTAGGAAATGACAACAAAGTTGACCTCTGGCCTACATACACACACCAGTCTGTGCCTGCACATATATGAACACATACACAGTTCTAAGAACAAACACAAATTTTTAATACTTTATGTTAGACTTCTTCTGGAAAGTAAGAATGAAGAGCTAAAAGGCCATTCAGGTAGTTCAAAGTAGCAGTGAAAACACACAGAGGGAAAGAGAAGCCATACACTGATTTCCAAACAAACTCAAATCATGCGAGACAACTTCTATTAAGAGATTAAAAGACGTCCTAAGGGTTAATGTCCAGACTCTTTAAAAGGATCCAACAAAGACTTTTTCAAAAATAAAGATAGCATCTAAACTTTCAGCCTATGTAATCAGAGGAAATAAAAGTATATAAGAGAAGAATATCTATTCTGAAAAAGAAAATAAACTAGTTTGCTGTGGTATAATCAATTATTTCTTTAATATTTAAAACTCTTTGCTCTCAGCACACTCGGTGTTTCAAGTTTGTATAGACATAAGACTTCTAATGGTGAGTAAACGGAGGGAGAAAATGAAGACAAATCTGAGCACGACGTTACCAGCTTGGTTGGCTGCAGCAGGGTTTCCAGTAGGAGGGACGAGAAACAAAGACTGGATAAAAGACCCCAGTGCGTTCACAATGTCACGGAAGACCTTGGTGGAATGCTGCTTCATGTCGTACGACTGACAAAAAGACCTGTGAAGAAATTTTAAACATCCTGGGCAAGGCATTTGACTGTATTATAATATTCACATTTTATATAGTAAATATAAATGATTG
The DNA here is from genome assembly GCF_000317375.1 of Microtus ochrogaster. Classification (NCBI taxonomy): domain Eukaryota; kingdom Metazoa; phylum Chordata; class Mammalia; order Rodentia; family Cricetidae; genus Microtus; species Microtus ochrogaster. The sequence goes on from NC_022024.1 coordinate 4,689,202, forward strand.
CTACTATTACAATCCTATATTTGGTGTCACCCATCACACCTGAGTGGTTTCTCTAATTTGGACAGAGACGGGTTTAGATTCAACTCAGAAAGAAACACCAAAAAAAAGAAAAAAAGAAAAAAGAAAGAATGAAAGAAATGAAAAGAAATACTGGCCATATTTGCTTAGCAGATGATGGCAATCATTACCCACCCATGTGCTTGACTCTCCCAGCTCTTTCCCAAGCTTCCACCTGGTGTGGCAAACACACAAACACCATTTTCTTTAAGAAGCATCACTAACTCTTACGAATAGGTACCCCGCTCTTCTAAACTCAGCAGTGATCAAGCTAGTCATCTGACAGAACACTTTACCTTAACAAGTGAGGCTGCACACAGAGCCTGTGTATCGATTCCACGGCAACAGCTCGAAGCCACTGTGGCTTATCTGCATCCAGGAACTTGACCAGCAGTGACAGAAATATTTCACACTCGGTTACCTAAAAAGAAAAGGAGGTTTAAACATTTCGTTGAGTCAAAAGAAATGATAATAATGTCAAATCACCTTAATGGGGATAAAACGGTGAATAAGAAGAGTTAGCTGGAAACAGCTGCAGCTTCTCGAACATCTTTCTGCAGTACTGATGAGCTCCAACCCTTGGCTTTGGAAAACGTGATACACATCTTGTCTCTAGTCCTACAAACTGCTCGCAGATGTATGATCTGCACCTCAGTAACACTCTACATGTTATACACTGGATTGCTAAAAAGCAAAGAGGCAGTTTGGTGTGATGGTGCCAGCCTGGGTTACAACAGCAAGACCGTCTCAAAAAAAACAAAACAAAACAAGAACGGAAAAACGAGAAACCTGCAGCAGCTGACAGACGCACAGAAACAGGCAGGTGAGGCACGTAGCATGGGGCCTAGTGCTTTAGCCAATGCAGACTGTATTATTAACAACTTCTCTATATAATAAACAATGGCTAAAGCATACCATCCATGATTTACCGAGTGACAAACAAAATGAACCAGGTAAATGAACGACTCCTGTGACTTATCTGTCAAGTAAACAGCAGGACTATAGAAGGTAGAACGAAGCTGACTTTGAGATTACTAAATCTAATGGATTCCTCATGAGTGCAGCTAGTAACTGCATGTTTCAGCTGTGGATGCCCCAAAATGAGGCAAGAAACTGGGTAAATAAAGTAGTCTTCAAGATTTTAGCCTCAACAATCAGGAAAGAGAGACAGTTAGATCTCTTCATATCTAATTCTAGAACAGCCAGAAATACATAAAGAGACTGTGATTCTAATAAAGTATTTTAGAGCCAAGCCTTAGCTACTATTGTTTTCTAATGCCTTCCAGTATCTTTATGAGGTGCTTTAAAAAAGTAGGATGTAACCATAAGGATAAAAGAAGCAACTTCCCAAGAAATGGAAGGAGAAAAAAAGGGGGGGGGTAGATTATTATGATAGGAAAAAAAGAGTAGATTATCAAATCTTCTTTAATAGAAAAAAAACAACAGTTAATCTCAAAATATTTTCCATTGGTATGGATTTTGGTTTATTGATACAAATTTAAAGTTAATCTTGTTATATGTATATTTCTACTCTTGTCTAAGGTATTATGTTTATACAACTCATTTAAAAATTTAATATATAACTAAGAAATACAGATTAATAGTCATCTATAATAGTCAAACTTATAGTCATATGTATACAGAGATATATTTCAGATAGATAGGTATTCTTCAAACATTTCAAAGACCTACAGATTATGGCATTTAAAATGTTTTAATAACTTAGACTTTTCATGACAATCTGCTCCTGACAGCACCAATGTATCCAGAGAAGACAGGCACTGAAGAAACTGCCCTTGCCTCAATTGTTGAAAGTTACTGTCCAAACTGGACACAAGATATACAACTACCAAACTTTGCTAAGACAAAGCAGGATGGCCCTTCAGAATTCCCTGCTTCATAGGAAAGTTTGTCAAATATAGTAGGCCTGTAGGCCAACGTTGGATGCCCCAACATACAGAGAAACTTTTGGTGACTGTCCACAGCCTGATGTCCCTGTCATTATGTAACATTTCATCCTTCTGGTGTCTTTGATGGACTTGAAGACTAGATAGTCATAGTTATAATTTTTCTTAGTTGATGAAAGGGTAAATTAGATACAAAACTTCAGACTCATCAATATAGCATGGATAATTAAATGTTTTCTCTGACTTTGTCAAATGCAAAGATTTGATAACTGTTTTAATGTATATAATTTTACTATGTTAAAGTTGAACCCTTCCTTTTTTAATTAGACAGAAAAGGGAAAATGCTGTGGTATAATCCTCTGTACACTGTGAATATGTATTATTCTCATTGGTTAATTATAAAGCCGACTGGCCTATAGCAAGGCATGATAAATCTAGGCAGGACAACCAAACTGAAGACTCAAAGAAGGGTGGAGTCGAGGCTGACACCAGTGAGACACCCAAAAGAAAGATGCTAGAGGACAGGTAAAGCCACGAACCATGTGCCAATACATGGATTAATAGAAACGAGCTAAGTTATAAGAGACAGTAATAAGACTGAGCTATTGGCAGAGCATTTATAATTAATATGAGTCTCTGAGTGATTAATTCGATAGTGGCTGGGGGACAAGGAAATTATCATCTACAGGTGTGGGGTGTAGGAGATCCTGTCTTATAAAAAGAAAAAAATCAAAATTATGCAGGTAGAAATTCAAACATCAGATAAATGTTTGACAGCATCAAGCACACATGGCAACCACTGGCTCAGGTGCTAATGGGTTTGTCAGTGACAAATCTTTAGAGAAATGTTAGCACTGAAGTGAAACATTGGGGCTAGTGAGGTAACTCAGTCAGTCACTGCTTTCTGAGGGAGTCATGAAGACCCAAGTTCAACCACCTGCACCTACATTAAAAAAGCAGGGTGCAGTGGCTTATGTGATATCTGTAACCCCAGTACTAGGGTGGTAGAGATGGGTGGGCAGCCAGCCTAGCCAAATTTGTGAGGTCCAGGTTCAGTGTGGGATACTTTTCAAAGGTAAGGTGGAGAGACACTGACAGAGATACCTCATGTCCACCTCTGACACACACACAGAGACACCTCATGTCCACCTCTGACACACACACAGAGACACACACAGAGAGACATACACACAGAGACACCTCATGTCCACCTCTGACCTGCACACTCACAGAATACACCAAAAACACACACAAAACATGTTAAATTTAGTGAAAGGGAGCTGGGCGTGGTGGCGCACACGTTTAATCCTAGCACTTACAGGACAGAGGCAAACTGATCTCTGTGAGTTGAAGGCCAGCCTGGTCTACATAGTGAGTTCCAGAACAACCAGAGTTGTAACACAGAGAAACCCTGCCTCAAGAAAAAGAAAAAATAAAGGTGAAAGATTAAATTGGATACGTAATTAAAAACCCATTCTTTCCTTCCTAAAGGAAATCAAGGTCAGAAAAGAGATATGATAGCTACTTTAAGTTAAAAATTAATTTTTATAAACTCCTTAAGGGCACCTTTAAGAAAAATGGATCTGGGCAGACACTGTTAATGATCCAAAAGACAAAGATGTACTCAGGTCAGAAGTCAAAGGAAGCAAAGTACAGGATATATTTTAACTCGGTCTCCTCTACTCCTCTAGTAACTGAAGAGACTAACTGACAATCACTCTCCTTCGCCTCTCAGCAACATGAAAAGCTGAGCTAGTGAATAGTGGGGGCAAAATGGTTGTTGAATACCTTGGGGTTCCCTGAGACCATGTGTGGGAGTATGGGAGGTCAGACACATTTTCATAATACTATTATGATTTGTTATTTTCAATGTAGTTAACACTTGATCTGATAGTACAAAAGCAATGGTATTAGAATGTTTGGCAGGAATCATGGAGGCAAAATCAAATTGTACTAGCATCATCTTCACTGCCATATACAATTAAAGATGCATATATATAATATTCTAACATATATAATATTCTAATATGTATATATATGTTTTATCTAAAAACAATCTGATGCTTAATTTCCACTGCTAACTTGATTGAATTAATAAACACCTAGGGCATTCATGGGGTGCACATTGGGTTCACGTGTGAGAGTTCCAGAGAGAATTAACTAAGGAGAGTTCACCTTGCATACTGGTGATACCTCCAACAAAAGCTGGGAACCGAAGTGGAATAAACAGGGGAGATGGAGGAGGCCTGAGGTCAGAAGCATAGTCACTGCTTCCTGGCTACTGTAAGGTAAGCAGCCTTTGTGACATCCCCCACAATCGTTGACATTTCTGCCTAACTCAGGCTCCAAGTAATATAATCAGCTGGCTAAGGATCAAAACCTGTGAAACCCTGAGCCAAAGAGTAAGTTTCCCCTGCTTTAAGTTGTCAGAGAGACAAGACGCTAACACACACTGCATGCAGTTATATGTACAAACATGTTTGGAAACTAACACTTACCAAAAGACTATAAAACTGCTTGATCAGAACAGACACCACTCTCAGCAAACGCATGCAGATGGGAAAATACGGTTTTTCAACTGGTGCTGGAGAAGATGAAGTGCTGGAACCTTGTCTGAATTTTATATTTGGAGAAAAGAGCTTGATCACAAGAGGGCATACTCTTTCTTTGAGGAGGAAACTGAATTCCTGATGCTGTTTGCAAAGGAAAAGAAGAATTCACTTAGTTTGCAACATCCTTCCAAGGCACAGCCACACTAACTTTAGAAGGTACATCATGCAGTCTGCTCACGCTCCTCCAACTTCGCTTATTTCCCTCCTATCCTTACAAAGTCTCCCTTCCTTCTCTTTACAAATCTCTTTCCCATATTCATTGCTTTTTCTTTCGCTTGTTTCCCAAAGACTTTTAACTAGTACCAATCATGTGATCTGGTTTGAAAATATCAATTAGAGACTGGACACTCACACTGGGTATACAACTGGATACGACACCTGCCCCTCTCCCAGAATCTGACCATTGCCAATCAGTAAGGTCTCATGCAGCTCTTACCATAACTTAAAGGCTTGAAATGTGCACTGTTCTTAAATGGACTAAACACAAATTGGAAATATTTCAAGAAGATTCTGTTAAAGAAAAGGCTTATTTGGGGGACGGGAGAGATAATTTCACTGATTAAGAGCACTGGCTCTGATTCTGATTTTAGATTTTGAACCCAGGTTTGATTCCCAGCACCCACATAGTAGCTAACAACCATCTCTAACTCCTGTTAGATCTGCTGCCCTCTTCTGGCCACCATGGACACTGCATGCATGTGGTACACAAACATACACTCAAGCAAAAGAGCCTGGCACGTTACAAAAAAAGAGAAGGAGAGGAAAAGAAACAGCTTTACTTTCACAACTCTAGGCTTGGGGAAATCTGCCTAAATCATTTTGTAAGGTTTAATCTAATAAAATTTTAAAATGTTGGGGGCAAGGAAGAAAGACAGGAAGATGACAGGAGGAAGACAGACCAATAAAAAACAGAAAATTACTAAATCAAAAGAACAATGATAACCCCAGTGCTCAGGAGACTGAGGCAGCTGCACTTGTAAAACCCTTGTCAAAAAAGAACAAAAATACTATAAAGAAAACATACCTTAAACTCTCAAAGAGAGAACAAACAAATGCCACAGAGTAGTTTTGTTTGAAGCCTAATGCTATGTTTTTGTATCTTCAAACATGGAAAAAATACATGTTTATTTCTTGACTTGACAAATATATATGAGAAACTAACACTAATTTTGTAACGAGACAATATCGATGAGCTTACTTGTAAAAAGACCTGTGGGAAGTCATTGAGGACTGATTCCAGCAGCTCCAGGCCAAAAGTCCGAGTCATTTCGGTCATGCCGACGAGCCAGTAAGGGGCGTCAGCATTAACCAACTGACAAAGGTCCTGGGAAATAAACAGGATCATGGGTTACAATAAAATATGCTTCCACAACTCACAGTTTATGAAACTACAGCAAAACAAACCCATTTTTCTTAAAAATTAACTAGCAGTAAGTAATTCAAATTTTGACAAATTATACGTTCAGAAGATTTCAGTAAAGCTCTATAGAAGCATGTAACTAGACACTAAGCAGATAACTATGGACAAGCATTAATATTATTTAATAAAGAATAAACTTCTAATCTTACTGTACTTAAATGATTTAGTCATGCCAAATCAGGTAAGGTTTTTGTAAATAAGGATTACATTATGTAGACAGAAAATTTATTACATAAACTTTCCTCACTAAAGGAATGTTTTTGTAGGATTGGTCATCCCTAACATACTTGTTTTTCTAGTTCTGAGTTTAATTTCACTTCCTTAAAGTAAGCCACAGCATTTAGCTGTTAGTCAGATTTACAGTAGATGCAGAAGTCTTTCGTCAGGGCTGGAGAGATGGCTCAGTGGTTAAGAGCACCGGCTGCTCTTCCAGAGGTTCTGAGTTCAATTCCCAGCAACCATATGGTGGCTCACAACCATCTGTAATGAGATCTGGCACCCTTTGGCGTATGGACATACATGGAGGTAGAATGTTGTACACATAATAAATAAATAAATCTTTAAAAATAACAAAAATAAAGAAGTCTTTTAGAACTACTTTATATTTATTTATTTATTATGTATACAATATTCTGTCTGTGTGTATGTCTGCAGGCCAGAGGAGGGCACCAGACCTCATTACAGATGGTTGTGAGCCACCATGTGGTTGCCGGGAATTGAACTCAGGACCTTTGGAAGAGCAGGCAATGCTCTTAACCACTGAGCCATCTCTCCAGCCCTAGAACTACTTTAATACTAATTCTGACTATTTAATAGTTTTTTGCATTAGAAATTATATCAGACATAAATTCTAAAATAGCAAATATTACGTTTGTCAACTGAAATACCTGGAAAAGCATATATGCATCTTTAGCACAAGGCTTCAGGGTGCTGACAGACCTTCGGTTACTGTTTCCTTGGACCAGCACTGGTGGTTCTATGTCTGCAATCAAAACAGGCCAGGGATAGGAGGGACTTCAAAATGACCTTTAGCAAATCAATGCTGAGTTTAAAATTCATTCTTCTTATATAACCATAATCTAATAATTTCATAACTATGTCTCCAAAGTGAAAAATTGATATTTTACATAAAATATCATAAGAATTTTGAATATCCATTTTCTTACATACGTTTTAACAAGGTTACTACTTTTATTTACACATTTGATTTCCCCAGTCTCTTATTTGTGAGTTCCTTTATCACACGATAGCTCTAAGTCTGTAATAAATAACAAACATAAAGTTCACCACATAACCATTTCCCCTACCTTTTCTTAGCTTCCAAAAGATGACCGGCTTGACCTGCCACTGTAACTGTGAGTCATGGCTGGCTGCACCAGCTAAGAGTCAGCTGCAATGGTTTGCCCTGCTCACAGCATTTTTTAAACACTATTATGATTGGGACCATTCTCTGGGCTGATGACATAGTCTGTGGGCAAAGGTGGCTGAAGCCACACCTAAATATCTGAGTTTTTGATGCCCAGGATCCACACAGTAGAAAATAAGAGCTAATTCTCACAAGCTATCTTCTGACCTCTACATGTGTGCTAAGGTATATACTTGAGTATGTGCACGTAAACACACACACACACACACACACACACACACACACACACACACACACGTGTAATAGTTTTGGGTGTTGTTTTCTTAATTTTTTTTATTTGTTTTTGTTTTTGTATTTAAAGGCAGGGTTTCTCTGTGTAGTCCTGGATGTCCTGGAACTTGCTCTGTGGACCAGGCTAGCATTGAACTCAGAGATCCACCTGCCTCTGCCTCCTGAGTACTAAGATTAAAGGTACATACCACTACTGCTGGGCTATATTTTTCTCCAAAATAATATTTTTACTGATGAGATTTATTTATGTATTTATGTATACGGTGTTTTGTTTGATGCAGAAGAGGGCATCAGATCCCATGGGACAACAGTTACAGATGGCTGTGAGCCACCACTTGGGTGCCCTTGGGAATTGAACTCAGGACCTCTGGAAGAGCAGTCGATGGTTTAACTGCTGAGCCATCTCTCCATCCCCAATAGATTTTTTTAAAAGATATTCTTTGTAAATGATGGCAGCCTTTAAGAAAAGTGTTGATTTAATAAATAATTGAAAGTGGTTTTGGTATTTTTTCTGTTATATTAAAATAGAAAGTAGCAAATGGTATTTCAGCCTTTAGAGAAACATGGCTAAAAATACTGCTCCATGAATTACATCAAAGTTATGAATATAAGGCATTTAAACTAGAAAACTGTCCTATGCTTACCATGATTTTGAATAATTCCCTAACATTTCTAACTACCGGAATTCTACTTGTACTTCTCAAAGAGAAATGCAGGACAATTATGTACAATGCCAGCAGAAACATCCTAGAAAACCAACAGTGCACAGTGGTTGATCTAAATGCGAAGACTTAAGTCAACAGTCAAGTCAGGGAGGCAGAGTGATCACGGCTGTCCTTTCCAGCATTGCACAGTTTACGAGTACGCCATACAATCACCAATTAAGTGGACTGGACACAGCATCAAGCATTAAGAAAGAAGATAAACTATGTGAAGGGAAGAGCAGATGGAGTTTTACAAAGCCAGTGAGATGCTCTGCAGGTATCTGCTGCCAAGCCTGCTGACCTGCATCCAGTCCCTGGGATGGAACTGTAGCAGAGAACTGACTCTGACCTCCACATTTGTGCTGTGACATGCTTGCCTGCATATATGTGTGCATACCTGCACACACAACAAATGCGTAATTAAATGCAAAAAATACATAGTTTTTTTTTTCTTGCTTGAGCAAAAAAGCTACGTTGTTGAAGACTGCACCACTTTAAATTCTTTCTAGAGGAGGTGGAAAATATTTTCCAACCAATAAAGGTCACCACTAAAAACAATCTCTATAGTTAAAACCATCAATTCTCAGGAACTATAACATGTCAAACAACGGGTATCTGCATCCATTCTCTAAAAGAACGTTTCTAATTTTTAAGAATCTCTTTAAATCTCAAAGAAGTGACTTGTTATTACCAGAGTATTTAATGAAAATGTAAAAGATTCACATACACCAGTAATTTCCAACAGGTGTCAGCAAACTTCACATGAGGGTACCTACACTTGGAAGGTTACCTTGGTGAGTGATTCATGGTGGAAAACACAGGTAGGATGGCACTAGAGTCACTTTAAAGTGTTGACTACCATCCAGTGTCTAGCAGGAGCTTGTCACTGAACTAGAGGACAGCCACACAACATAATCCAACTATTAAAATGCAAACTATGCAGACAGAACACTACAAAAATTAATGGAATATGTTTGCATAAAAATACAAACAATACAATATTTTGCTAAAATATGAAATTATTAACTTCAATGAGGGGGCTACACATGTTAGAATTTAATATAGAAAATGAAGTCTCTACTTAGGGTGATAAAATAGTGAATTACTTATTTATTTACTTGGGTTTTGGAGACAGGGTCTCTCTGTATGTAGTTCTAACTATCCTAGATTGCATAAAGACCCACCTGCCTCTGCCTCCCAAGAGCTTGTATTAAAGACATGTGCTAACATAACATGGCCAGGTGAATAATTTATTTTTAAATTGCCATCAATTTTTAAGTGTCACATAGTAATGTGTATATGTGTATATATGTGTTACATATGTTTGTGTGCACATACATACTACACCTGATATGGTTAATGTCAGTTGCTAACCTGACAAGATTGAGAACCACATTCCAGGGCACATCTGTGAGGGACCGTCTAGATTGGGAAAAGCCATCATAAATGTGAGCTGCACCATTCCATAAGCTGGGATCCCATTCATGCCCGGAGTGCAGTGTGCTCACCTTCCCCGCCTGCTGCAGCGACCTTCCTGCCACCATGAGCTGCACACACCCCCCCCCCCCCGTCAACACTAAACCAGGATAAACCCTCCCTTCCTTGAGCTGCATTTGGCAGGATTATCTGCCAAGTTAACAAACAAGTAAAGGAACTCATCACATATGAACATACATGCAGATACACACATACACATATATACATGTGTTTATATCTATGTGCGTACATGTGTGTAGAAGTTTTCAAGTGTTGAGACTGTATCTCGCTGGCCTCAAGCCTGGGGTCCTGCAGAGCCAGGATTACAGATGTGCACCAGCACATTCGTCTCCACAGGATACACAGGGTAGATTTTCTAGCTCTAGGGCATTACTAGTTCACAAAGTAAAAGCTAAAAATGAATGAAAATTAAATCTTGTATCCACGACCCCGCTCACAAACAAGAAGGAAGCGATATCACCACTTTACCACTGTGCCGCTCGTCTTCGGCCACCATCCTCTCGAAGACAACGGTTACCACCTGCCGTACTGTAGCAGCAGCTGTGTTGTTTGTGATATTGTCCTTTGTGAAGTGCAGTCGAAAACAAAGAACAATCGCCTAGAAAAAAAATTCCTTAGTGTGAAGCAAAACTGAAGAGCATGGATATTAGCCTGTCAGACAAGCCACAAGTAAAATAATTTGTTTCAGTTAGTCATTAAAAATCCTACCTTTTTATAAAATAAAACAAAAAATTCTGATTTCAAAATAATTTCAGTCTCAGTAAATACATAGCTATGTAAAATTAGACAAAAGTTTGAAATATGTCTTTCCAAATATGGTTCATTTAATGTGTTTTAAAGTATATCATGCAGCCAGGTGACAGTGGCGCACGCCTTAGTTCCAGCACTCGGGAGGCAGGGGCAGGTGGATCTCTGTGAGTTCATGGCCAGCCTGGTCTACTAGAGCTAGTTCCAGGATAGGCTCCAAAGCTATAGAGAAACCCCATCTCAAAAGACCAAAATAAATAAATAAAAATTGCCTTTATTATTAAGAAGACTCTATAGACTAAGTTGTATCCCTTAAAGGTATATAATTTCATGAGTGCTGCCTGACCGAAATGAACATAGCCATGGTGCACACTCTATCACCTGACTGAAATGAACATAGCCATGGTGCACACTTTATCACCCTAACACTTTCTTGTGCATCTCTATATCCAGTTGTTCCTTGAGCCATGGAGAATTGATTTTTTTCACTGTTGACCATTCAGTATTTTCTACAATTTCATATAAAGATTCATGTATTATGGTTTATGTCTTGCTTCTTTCATTTAGAACCCTATTCATGGAGTGTGCATGTGTGCTGTCCTGTGTATCAGTATGAGTTTCCCTTTTATTTCTGAGGAGATTCTGCCATATGGCTACACTTAACTATTTATCTGTTGAAGGACATCTGGATAGTTTTCAGTTTGGTGTTGCTCTGACTGAGGCTGCTGTGAATATTCAAATGCAGGTCTGTCAAGACAGCCATTTTCACTCACACTGAATAAATACCTAGGAACGGCATGGCTAGGTCACGGGGTAATGCAGGCTTACTTTTTTTTTTTTTTTAAAGAAACTGCCATTTTTCTAAGGTACAATTTGCTATTCTGTGTGTGCAATCTCAGAACTATTCCATCCTCAGCAATATTTGGATAATGGCATTTGCAGAGTGTAACTGTCCTAATGGCTATGATAACACTGTATGATTTTAGTTCTCATTGCACCAGCAAATACGAAGATAAGGAAGCCTCTCCCATGTGTCTGCTTGTCACTGAGCCTGTCAATTCTTCAGTTATTTTGTCAAAGTTCTTTAGAAGGTCATTTGTGCCCTTTGTCAGATGCCCTGTGATTGCCTTCCTCTATGTACCCTGTGAATTATTTCATGGACCATAAAATCCAAATTCTAAGAAATGGTTATGTATAGCAATCTCACGAAGATCTAAAAGTTTAATAGTTTGAAAATATGCCATTCTTGGAAAATATGAAATGCTGTGCTTTATCAACTTATATCAAAAGTGTTAAAATATTTATTTTCATTTTATGTGTTGGAAGGCTTTGCCAACATGTAAGAACACTGCCTGGATGCCTGGTCCCTGGAGTCAGAGAGGGGCTGGATACGAAACCCAGGCCTCTGCAAAAGCAACTCATACTCTTTTATTTCTTCTTCTTTTTTTCCTTCTTTTTTTGGTTTTTCAGGACAAGGTTTCTCTGCATAACCTTGGCTATCCTAGAACTCACAGACCTTCGCCTGCCTCTGCCTCCCAAGTTCCAGGATTAAAGGCGTGCGCCACCACTGCCCAGTACAACTAGCACTTTAACCACTGACTCATCTCTCCAGTACTCTTACATTCAAATTTTAAATGACATGGCCTTAAACAGCATTATCACTCTATATTTCAACATTAAAGTACATAATGTTGCTACACAGAAGCGTTTAGTTGATCAATTTTGTAGTATATCTTTGTACTTGAATTTTGGTAGCAAATATTTCATTTTCAATAAGGTAGCAAGCATACTATCCTATACTTACGTGAATGTGTGTATGTGTGTGTGCGCTCGTGCATGCACATGCATGTATCTGGGTTCAGGTGCATGCAGTGTGTATGACTGTGTGAAAGCCAGTACCATGTATCTTGTTTTTGAGATGGGTTTCTCATTGGAACTTGCCTACTAGTCTAGACTGGCTTACCAATGATCCTCGGTGTGCTGACTGGTGTTTTTAAACTGAACACAAGCTAGGGAGGAAACCTCAACTGAGGAATTGCCTCCCTCCCTCGTACTGGCCAGTAGGCGTGACTGTGAGGTACTTTCTTGACTAATGGTTTATGTATACCAGCACACTGTGGATTGTCGCATAAAAAAAGAAAGCTGAGCAAGGCATAGCAGGGAGCAAGCCAGTAAACAACATTCTTCCATGATCTGCTCAGTTCCTGCCTTAAGCCTCCTTTGATAATGGACTATAACCTGTCAGCTGAAATAACCTGTTCCTCCCCAAGCTGCTTTTGGTCATGGTGTTTATCATAGCAAAAGAAACCTAATGAGGACACCAAGGGATCCTGCTGTGAGTTTCCACACTGACTCATGGGCCTTCACACCCAGCTTTTCACATAGGAAGGAGGGAGGGACTCAACTCAGGTTCTCATGCTCAAGAAACCAGATGAAACTGTGTACAAAAAAGCATATATAAAAATGAAAAAAAGCATATTTAACAAGTGGTGCTGGCATAACTAGTTATCAACCTGTATAAGAATAAAAATAGATCCATATCTACCACCATGCATAAAACTCAAGTCCAAATGGATCAAAGACCTCAACATAAAACCAACCACACTGAACTTCACAGAAAAGAAAGTGGAAAGTACACTTAAATGCATTGGCACAGGAGACCATATCCTAAACATAACCCCAGTAGCACAGACACTGAGAGAAACAATTAATAAATGGGACCTCCTGAAACTGAAAAGTTTCTGTAAAGCAAAGGACACAGTCAACAATACAAAACAGTAGCCTACAGAATGGGAAAAGATCTTCACCAACCCCACATCAGACAGAGGACTGATCTCCAAAATATACAAAGAACTCAAAAAATTGGTCATCAAAAGAATAAATAATCCAATAAAAAAAATGGAGTACAGACCTAAACAGAGAACTCTCAACAGAGGAATCTAAAATGGCTAAAAGACACTTAAGGAAATGTTCAACATTCTTAGCCATCAGAGAAATGCAAATCAAAACAACTCTGAGATTCCATCTTATACCTGTCAGAATGGCCAAGATCAAAAACACTGATGACAACCTATGCTGGCTAGGTTGTGGGGAAAAGGGAACACTTCTGCATTGCTGGTGGGAATGCAAGCTGGTATAACCTCTTTGGATGTCAGTGGGGCAATTTCTCTGAAAATTAGGAAACAACCTTCCTCAAGACCCAATAATATCACTTTTAGGTATATATCCAAAGGATGCTCAATCATGCCACAAGGACATGTGCTCAACTATGTTCATAGCAGCATTGTTTGTCATAGCCAGAATCTGGAAATAACCTAAATGCCCCTCAACTGAAGAATGGATAAGGAAAATGTGGTACATTTACATGGTGGAGTACTATACAGCAGAAAAAAACAATGACATCTTGAAATTTGCAAATGGATGGATCTAGAAAACATGATATTGAGAGAGGTAACCCAAATCCAGAAATACAAATATCATATGTACTCACTCATAAGTGGCTTTGAGACATAAAGCAAAGAAAACCAGCCTATAATTCATAATCCCAGAGAACCTAGACAACAATGAGGACCTTAAGAGAGATGTACATGAATCTAATGTACATGGAAAGTAGAAAAAGACAAGATCTCCTGAGTAAATTGGGAGCATGGGGACCATGGGAGAGGGTTAAAGGTGAAGGGAGAAGGGAGGGGAGCAGAGAAAAATGTATAGCTCAATAAAATCAGTAATAAAAAAAAAGACACACAAAAAAAGTAAATATAAAAACTCTACTTAGCAGACAGGAGCCTAGAAGAACAAAATAGTTGCAGTTAGGTGTATCTTCAATATGCTCTAAGAACACCAAGTTAATATCTAGAAGAGATGAACATACAAATCAACTTGAGATCTTATACATGAGATTGCATACTTCTCCTATAAACTATCCATCTTTAAAAGCACAAAAATTATGATGAAACTACTGGAAACCCAAAACAAAGTTGGGCATAGTGGCACATGCCTGGAATCCCAGCACTGGGGAGGCAGAGGCAGGCAGATCTCCGTGAGTTTGAGGCCAGTCTGATCTATATAGCAAGTTCCAGGTCAACCAAAGCAATATAGTAAGACTTTGTTTCAAAAAACAAACAAGTGCAAAATGCTCCTCTGAGAATAAAGCATCAGCTGACAACTGTACTTTTGTTGCTTTCTGTTCAACAGAAATATTTCATGATTTAAGAACTTCAAGAGCTGACTATATAATAGAATTATTAATATTCCAAAGAGGGTGGGAAAAGTGAAGAAATAAAATCCAGCTATGAAAGTTCACCCAGTTTAAATGTTCAAAGAAGTTTTTGGCCACTTAAAGAGAAAAGATTTACATAATGCATACATGCAAATTAGCTTCAACACAGGAGGATCGAGGAGCAATTACAGAGAAATACTCAAGCCAACAGGACTCAAGGCACTTTCTTTACTTCCTTCTCCACCTGCTCTACATTTTCTACTCTTCTTCCACCCACTACTCATAACTAAGGAGTGGCAACCTAACCTGACGTCCGTCCTCTAATGTGGAGGCACGAAGAGCTACGAACGTCCAGTGTTGATCATCACAGTAACTGCACAGAAGTTAGTTGGTCTTCGTCCCAAAGAACTAGGCTTTTCTCTTTTAATCAACTTATTCAAACACTACCTCAAAGCATTACAAATACCAATTAAATATGTTTCTTACCTTGGATAGTGCCTCATCATGAACTACTGTGTTGGTCGTTAGGAGAACAAGAACTGTCTGAAGCAGCTTCAGCTCTTCAAGGCTATTTTCCATCAGCTGCCAAAGCATGTTAATTATGTTTCCAGCAGCAGTCTGTGAATCAGAAGACGGAGCACAGAATCAACTCAGATCTGAGAGATGATGGAGAATATATTCATAGAAATATCATTCTTACTTTCCATCATCAAATTAGATACAAACAAAATATTTACATTTATGAGCAATATATTATCAATTCAGACAATCTACATTTTAAAATATGAATTATATTAAATAACTATTCTATGACACTGAAAATTGGCTTGAGGCTAACATCAGCACCTGTACCACAGAAATATGCCTTCTTAGATGACAAGTAACTCAATGAAATCTATTTAATCTTGAAGCTAACTTTATTTTTAAATTACTTTGTTTTCATAACCCTGCTTCACAGTAAACAGCAGATGTGCTTCACTCTTCCCCATGCAAGCTACTGATACGGTTCGGGTAAAATCTTCATCCTACCTCAGACACCACCTCATGTGACATGAGTCTCTGGATGGCGGCCAGACACAGCTGAGTGATCTTTGGCTCCTTGGTCCCACACCCCATTAGGAAAGGCTGCACGACTTCCGAGCTGTTCTCTTTCAATGCTTTATTCAGAAAACATGTAAGGTAAATTACTGGATCTACTGATAATTAGGAATATTTGTCTACATATTTACAACCTATTACGATTGTTTTGATGTAAATTAAATATCCAAATAGAAACAAGTGGTAAGAATTCAAGAACTCCAGATAGTAAAATCTTCTCACTCACAGGCTTCCCAGACTTTCGCTACCAGGGAATTTGGGGGCCTTCCCCATCTGCTATGTACTCTTTGAGGACATGGATCCTCACAAGTTCAGAAATTATCATTTCTTCATGTTGTACAGATAGAGCAGAAAGAATTATTAAAATGATATGCACACCAAGTCCTTATAGTTTTTGGCACTCTAGATTATTTGTATACGCTGTAAATGTTTGTAGCTCTAATTTCTTCAAGAAATAAACACATTTTTAAATAATACCATTATTATTCTTATTATGGAAAGAGCATTTTAAATTAATTACTTGAATACAAAAACTTTTATTCCAAATCTTAATTTAACTTCTACCAACTCTAGAAGTTTTAATGTAGCAACAAAAATGCAGCTTAGAATTTATACAACTGAATTCAATTAAGCAATTACATTTATAACATGAAATTAAAAACTTGCTTAAAGGCAAAAAGAGAAAACAAGTTTGTCACATTCAGAGAAATTAAATGGCATGGAATTCTGAGTAAAGAGAATGGTAAGCTTAGGAGTCTGGCAGCTGTTTTCAAGGAACTAAAGCTCACCAACTAACTAACCACGTGTATATCTGAGTCAGAAGTGTTTTCTCAAGAAAACTTGGGAAAAGGTCATTCATAATCACTATTGAAAATAGAAAAACCACCCCGGCTTTTGTTTTTTTCTTGTGGTGTTTGTGGTACCACATATGAATTCCCTCGTATGGAGCAGGCCTCAAAATCAAAGAGTCGGATTTCACCCTTAACAGTTGAACCCTATTACACAGTTAGCACAGCCTGCCTGGAAGACTGGCATTGCAGACAGTAGGAGTCTCAGCTAGGAGGAGACCACTGGTGACTTCTCTTCCCCAGCAGCCTATACAGCACCTTCCAGCACAATGGTAGCTAGCCAGAAGAGAAGCTTCATTCATACATCGCATCCAAAGTGTGTGTGTTTCCACCATCAGGTCTTATCAACTAGCTCCTCAGCAACCAAAAGCAGTGGCAAGAGTCAGTACTGCTTTAGGTGTCCCCGGGGACTCCCTGACAAACAACTCATAAGGAGGATTCTCACACCTGGCACTGGGGTTTTTGTTTAATAACCCTGTGTTTTTAGAAGCCAACATTACCTAGACATTCAAGATTATCTCCCTTCTAACTCTCTCATGATATTTTTTAATTGCCTTCTACACAGTAAGTTTCCATATGGGTTCATGTCAACCCTGATCTCTTTCCTCCCCCGGGTCCTATTCCTGCTTGCAGACCATTCTTCAAATTCTTCACCTGCCATCTATGTTCTGCTGTCCTCCCTCCCTAACCTCTACCCAAACGGACCCTCTTTAGTTTCCTTACACGAGCAATTCTCAACCTATGGGTCGAATAACCTTTCACAGGAGTTGCCTAAAGCCACCAGAAAACAGATATTTACATTACAATACCTAATAGAAAAATTACAGTTACGACGTAGCAACAAAATAGTTTTATGGTTGGGTGGGGTCACAACATGAGAACTGCATTAAAGGGTCGCAGCGTTAGGAAGGTGAGAACCACTGCCTTATAGAGACACCTCAGGTTAAACACACAAATCTAAAGACTTGAAGCTAGGATCCATGAGAGATAGAACATGTGGCATTGTCTTTCTAAACCTAGGTTACTTCTTGCAGTACAATTTTTTTCTAGTTTTTATCCATTTACCCGCAAATTTTGGTTAGTTTTTAATTCCTGTTTAACTTAGTATTTTTGACACTTACCCATTATATAACAGTATTTTTATAATATGTATGTATCCTACCAAATGAATTTTAGTTTGATATTCTTTCACTTTAAGTCTTTAAGAATTTCATACACAGAGAAACCCTGTATCAAAAAACCAAAACCAACCAACCAAACACAAATCTACCATACTAGAGACAATTTTAAGAGACCCACTTACATTACATACAACTTGACACCTACATTAAGGGAAGACTTAGTATTCCCAGGTAATGTGTTAAATAATAACAGTCTAAGAAAGAACCAGATGCTGGCTTTACTTTTAGAAAGTACATCATCTGAGAAGGGAAAGTTTCTGGCAAAGAAAAAATTTGGAGGAGTCAATGGGTGAATGATACCAGTAAGTAGAGACTACAGGTGAGGTTCAATAGCCATCTTTCCTTTTCCTGTGACTCTTCTACAATTGCTTCCTCATCAAGACTATGCTCCCCTCCCCTTCAGCCCTCTCCCATGGTCCCCATGCTCCCAATTTACTCAGGAGAGCTTGTCTTTTTCTACTTCCCATGTAGATTAGATCCATGTTCCCATCTTAAAGGTTGTTCCAATTAACCAAATCTGCTAAGGAACGGTTTCCCATGGTTGAGAACAATGAGGCTGTTGCAAGAAGCACAGATAAGCATGAATGGATTGCTATCTCTGAGGTATCTGCAGAGAGAGCTGCCTGAGAGGTGAAACAGGAGGGGCAGGTCCTAAGCTGAGGAAGAAGGGACTTCACAGGGTCCCTTCTGGCTATCCAAGATCACCTGCTTTCCCCATTTGCTCATCCTCCAACAATGCTCACTGCATGCTGTCATTTCTTAGATTGTTTTTTTGAGACAGAATTTCTCTATAGCTCTAGTCTATAGCTATTAAACAAGTATAGGCTGATGAGATAGCCAACAGTTAAGACTCTAGTTCAGTTCCCCACATGATGGCTCACAAGTGCCTGTAACTCCAGTTCCAGGGGATCCAATGCTCACTTCTGGTCTTCCTGGGCATCAGGTATACACATGGCACATAGACATACATGCAGGTAAGACATTCATACACATAAAATAAAAAATAAAAACCTTTTAAGATATCACAAATACATATATTGATAAAACTATACTAAAACAAACAGATAAATTACTTTCTATGTCAGAAAAAAATTCTGAAGTGTATTTACTCATTGCTACTTAGAGACTGTTTGGTTATTAAGGCCATGTAGACAGGAAAAGATAAGGAAATACTATGAGAACAGAACACGAATCACAGATAATGGTTATGTTTCTACATGTACACTGACAGTAGTTGAAAGCAGCCACGATAGATATAGCCATTAGGGTTTGGGTTAAGAGTTAAATATATAACTTTTAAAGAAATTAACACTTCTTAGATTTTCCTGCTAAAAATACACACTAAAAACAGACTATATAATTTTTAGGTTACACATGCCTTCTAGATTTTTAGTAGCTTGTAATCTACAATAATAAATAACTTGTATCATACAGCAGTCAGGTGTAAGATTAAGGCATTTGGCTTCATAACTGAAGAGCCTTGTGATCTCGCGTTCCCAGCTCTAAGGAGGAGGAGATAGAGATCTACATATCTGACCGGTGCTGACATTACCTGGCATAGCATTTCCACTCATGTCAGCATTCATGACAGCAGTGAAAACAAAGAGAAGTAAACATTAAAAGAGGATGTTAAGAAATGAGCAGGGATGTGGGGCAAAGACTGACCCTGAAAGGTCAGTTGTCTTCCCCTGGAGCTAAGGAAGGACACTGACTACAAACGGTGCTGAGCATCCTTAAGTGTGGGCTTGGTGATCCGAATTCTAGCTGCACCACACTCTTCATGGTCTCTAACATAAAGAGACAGACAACAAGTCAGCATCCTGGCTCACTGACATGTCCTCAGTCATTAGGGATCTCTGGCATTTGTTGCAGGGCAAAATTAGTATCCCATAATCTCAAGGTTTATAAAGAAATAAAAACTTCCCATGGAAATAAAATAAAAAATTTCTCAATATTGGCTGTATTCTGAACTAGATAACTTAGAAACTATATACTGACCAATATAAGAGCCTTTTATTTCAAAATAACAAGATATATATATATATATATATATATATATATATGTATGTATCAACTGCTACAATAAATATATGGTTTAAAAATGCTAAGGTGAAGTTTAAATGCCAATATATCTCCTTAAATAGACGGCCCTAGAGAACATGGAGATTAAAGTATAAAGATTTGTGACATGAAATATGGCTACATGTGTTACAATGAAATCAATAATCCAACTACATATTAAAATTTATTCTTTAAAAATTGTATTGCATTTATTATTTATTTATAATTGTGTGTGTGTGTGTATACCCATGTCATAGCACACATATAGAAGTAAGAATATAACTTGCAATAATTGGTTTTCCTTTCACCATGTGGGTCCCATGAATTGAACCAAATTCCTCAGGTGTGGAGAAACAACCTTAACCCACGTAGCTATCTCAATGACTCTAAAATTTCTTATTCCTCCTTAAGCTTAACTAATTAGATATTTCACTCTGTATCGAATACTAGAGTACATAGTGATTCTCTGAAGTTCTTTTATCAGCTATAAGATCAATGAAAACTATTGTTGGAGACTAACCAGGGATTTGTTACTGTAACATAAGCAATGATATTAGCAAAGGTAAATATTTCACAGTGATACTCTGGTTCCACTGGAGTAAGTCTCCAGGTCATGCACTTTAAGCATGCACTTCCTCAGCCCACCCAACATGCACCCCTCAAAACCTGCTTGCCTATTCTTCTAGCCCCAAACACACACATTTGCATTTACCTTCCACATTTCTACCCCCTCTACACACACACACACACACACACACACACACACACACACACACACTACTGTGAGTGTCATAAAACTATTTGGTGCTCTAGACAAACTGTTAAATAACAAGGGAGAAACTATGGGAGAAAGATACAACTTAGGAAAACTAACCGTAATGACAAGTTAAGCTGAGAAGTCTAAAGGAGATCTACTCTTGCCCAAGGTCTTTATTTTTTTGTAATGGGCTGACATCTCCAAATTAGGAATTCTTAATGTTTTAAATTCAAGTTTATGTTACAGAGTATAATATTTAAAGTGTGTAACCAAGACTGTCTTCTCATGTGCTTGCTGAGAGGAAAGGCAGTAGGCCTCAGGAAGTAAGCAGTGGTGGAATAGGAAGCACTGGAGGGGGCGGGGAGCCAGCGTGGAAACCCTGAAATAGCAGGTGGCACTCTGCAAACACCCCGGATTCAGCAGGCACCTTAACCTCTGAATCCTACTCTGCGGAGACACCAAGTTAGACAATGGCACCGTCCGATGAGACACTCAGTCCCCACCTCATCCATGCGCATGACTGTGGCAAAGACAGAAGGGACTAGAGAGGAGGAAAGAGCAGATGGGAGAAGGGAGGCCATGTCACAGAGAAGCTCGAAATCCCACCTGAAACGCAAGTCCAATAAAGACCTGAAAACAAAGAACAGGCCAACCCTTGTGCTCTTGTTCTTCTGCCTCATGATGATGGCCTTGGTCCCAGGACTCAGAATGATGTCACCACTTATGTACACACCATTACTTCATAAACTGTCTCAATCACACCATAAAACATTCTGAAAAAGTGTTAAGAACCAACTTGTCAATCAATACAGTGCAAAAACAGTAAGTGAATGCTTGATATAGGGTAAAGTCTGTCAGCTGAGTAGTAAAGGTGGGGAGAAAGCAAAGAGGAGGAAGAAAATTCGTCACAGGGCCTGGAGAGAGGGCTCAGCAGTTAAGAGCACTGGCTGCTCTTCCAGAGGTCCTGAGTTCAATTCATAGCAACCACATGGGTGGCTTACAACCACTTGTAATGAGCAGTTCTGGCCTGCAAGGATACAGGCAGTCAGAACACTGTATACATAATAATTCAATAAATCTTTTAAAAAAAATGAAAAAGGAAAAAAGAAAATTTTTCACTCTACAGAACTGGTAGCTTTTAGGCCTTCACTGTGAGGAATTTTTATTTATTTAAATTTTTTATTTATTTATTTATGTATTAGGCTTTTTAAACAGGGTTTCTCTGTGCAGTCATGGCTGTCCTGGAACTCACTCTGTAGACCACGTTGGTCTTGAACTCACATTGGCCTGCTTCTGCCTCCCAGTGTTGGATTAAAGGTATGTGCCATAGTGTTCACCTCTGGGAAATATAACCAGTTCACAATTTAGGGACAGTCACATGTCCTCTATCATCAAGAACATATTAGGGCACAGGAAGATGATATTACAAAACCCAGACAGCTTTCTTTTAAGGATCTACTTTAACTATTAGTAAACTTTACACTAATTATTGAATTTATATGCAAAAAAATTACCTGCCAAAATTTCAGTGTTTCTTGCAGCTATTGTTTTTACTTTTATTATTCCAGATTCAGCAGCCTGTAGGAACAAAAATAATTAGAAAACTTACTATAAACATAAATTATGGCGGGAAAATAAACACAAAATTAAAAGCATGAATAGTCACTATCATCTTTATTCTTAAAACACTAGAAGTCTAGTACTGGGACATGCATAAAACATAACAAAATTTGATCACCTGGATTACTGACATGCAAACTGCACTTCACCTGATGCCCCCTCTTCCTTAGGCAAACCTGGAACACCTGAGCACTGATTTCTACATTCAGACAATAAAACAAACAAAAACCAACGAGAAGAACAAGATTCTTCTTCCCCTCTTTGCACAAACCTCCCCTCTCTCTACCTCAAACTGCAAAGCCCCAAAATCAAGTACTGTCTTGAATAGGGGTCAATCCTCTTTTTTTCCCCTCCTATATTTTAAAGATTTATTTTATTTATATGTGTGTGTTTCTGGGCAACCATAGACGCCAAAGGAAATAACTCGAAGTTGGAGTTACAAGTGCTTGTGAGACATCCAATGGGGTGCTATAATCAAAATTCAGATCATGAGCATACATGAACATCACACACACACACACACACACACACACACACACACACACACACGAAAAGGGAAAAAGAAAAAAATCATCCCTAAATTCAAGGAATCATCAAAAAACCCTATTTGTTGTTTTAGATATTATTAGACTTACTTCATCATTCCCCATTTTTTACAACTTAATTATTACCTGACAAAGCACTTGGAATTATTATCCTCATTGACAACATGTGTTGCTAAAAATTTTTACTAAAAATGTTGATTGCAAAACACATATAACAAGGTGCCCTGACCCCAACTATGGTAGTCTTACTTCATGCCACACTAACCCTAGCATAGGCTTCCTAATCTAGAGATTCTTGTAAAAAATGAGGTTCCAGAGACAGGTCTCCATCTCCTCACACAGGCCTAGAGGTGTGACAGAGAATCTCTGGCTGGGGGTGGTGGCTAATCCTACACGAAACTGGAAAACTGAGGGAGAATGAATGCCTGTTCTGAGCCAGGTTAGGCTGTGAGACACTAGCTCAAAATAAAACAAAACAACAAAATAGCACTGGAGAGATGAGAGCAATGGCTATTCTTGCAAAGGACCTGGGTTCAACAAAATCATCTGTAACTCCAGTTCCAGGGGCTACAACTGGGAATGCCTTACCCATTCATGTTACTCTATCTGTTGCTTTGGTCTAGTATAAGCCCTTATATTAGTAACGCTTACCACACCCCCTTTTAAATACGTAGCTACATAATAAAGGTTTCTAAATGAAAAGCTAACATAGTGTAAAAATTCAAATTCAAACTGTATCTGTTGCTTTGGTCTAGTATATTAGTAATGCTTACCACACCCCCTTTTAAATACGTAGCTACATAATAAGGGTTTTTAAATGAAAAGCTAACAGTGTAAAAATTCAAACTCACTTAAAAGGTGGGAAAGAGGAAAGAATTTGCTCCCTAACTACAAGAAGAACCCTAAGAACTATGACCCACAGATTCATGAGGCTACTAGATCTGTCATTCTCATCTTGGGTCTGGTCTGATATATGACAGGCTCATCCTCAAGCTGTCTCCAACTTAGCAATAAAAATAACTGCAGCTATTTAATACCTCAGACTTCCTATGACACTATCTGGAAAGAAGAGAGTCTCTTTCAACAGATTTTGATGAAGAAGCCCCCCCCCCCCTTTAACTAGGAGGATGCATTAGCACTGTGTGAGTTGAGAAGCTCCCCCACCTTTAACCAGAAGGATGCATTAGCATCGTGTGAGTTGAGAAGCAGAGGGATGGAATTTCTCTTTAAATGTGTGTGAGCGCTTTGCTGCATCTATCTATGTGCACCATGTGAAGGCTTAATACCTACAGTAGTCAGAAGAAGGTACTGGAAACCCTGGAACTGGAATTACAGATGGTAGTGAACTACCATGTGGGTGCTGGGAACCAAACCTGAGTTCTCTGCAAGACCAACAAGTGCTCTTAACCACTGAGCCATTTCTCCAGCCCCAAAGTGGAGATTATTCAAACTAGATTAAGCAACTAAAGCACTCAGTAGCTAGGAATTAATTAGTTCATCTAAATCTGGAAGGTACTGTGTGAAGATTGTAGACTACCAATGAAGGAAGGACAACAATGTCCGTTACAGAAGGATGAACATGCCAATCACTACAACTACAAAAGATTAATTTCTTTAAGGTTTGTAAGTCAGGCATGATGGCACAAGTCTATAATCCCATCAGAGGGGGATAGAAGAAAGAGGGTCAGGAATTCAAGAGCAGCTTGGCCTACACAGTAAGCTCAAGGCCAGTCTGGGATACATGAGTCTGTTTAAAACACCAAAAGTAAACAAGTGGCTTTAAATGTTGCTTCCTATCATAAAAACTCAAAAACTCATGCCTCTGCTTTTAACAAATATATCTTTTGCAACTCATGAGAAAAATAATCTAAAATTAGAACAAAAATTTCAAAATTCCAAATTAATCATTCATAGACCACAACACTGAAATAAAAGCTAAGAAAAAAGGGTGAGTTTTAACTTCTGTCAACTTAGATACTACAGTGTATTTATGAGACACAGACAAAGGATGGGGATGCCCTGAGCACTTTCATGTCAGGTAAATGACCCAAAGTCAAATACACACTTGGGAGTGCTCAAAAGATATAGAATATCTCCCAACTGGCAATGTGCTTATAAAAGAATTACCACATCGAAACCAAAAAAAATACTCTTTCATAACATTCAACTCTTCTACAATGTGGCTTCAAAAACCACTTATGAGAGTTATTCCAAGCCCAGTTTCTAAGAAATAAGCCTCCTTTAACATGTAAAATACAAGACTGGAATGCAGCATGCATGCTAAAAATATCTTTTCTCTTTCCCATTCTTTTCCTAAAAATTTAAACTTCAATAAAGGATCTAGTTAGCACATCCTCAGTCTACAGTCTTATGCTACACTGGCTATAAAGAAAGATAAGATGAAATGGAAATCCTTTACGATTTATTTATAAAAGAGGGGGGAAACTAAAACTATAACAGAAGATAACATTTAAGAGTTATAGGAAATAACTTATGTAGTAAGCTTAAGTTAAAAACAAAGGGAGGGGAAGCAAAGGAAAGCACACTAGACAAATAAGCCTGCGAGCCTGGGCAGGAGCTTTCACCTAACAGCCAGCTCCCATTCGACACACAGTTACATGTTTAAAAATTATTTCATAAATGAATGAATAAACAAGGAATAAAATCAGAAAATTACCTGTGAATTTAGTTCACTTACATGGTAAATGAGTTAGGAAGTGTTTGGATGGACCCTCCATTCAAGTCCCCTCCTCTGGAAGTTGCCCCAGTCCAGACTCCACCCCTGAGAAAGCCCGCCAACCGATGACCACTCAAACAGAGTATTTAAACTGCCCCACAGAAAACAAGTGCATGGTTTTCCAGTCTTCCTTCCTGTCTCCTCTCTGGAGGACTGGAAAGCCATCCAGGAGCACTTGAATCCATTAAACCTGGGATTTTTCTAATTCAGTTTGATTTGCTCTGATTTAGATTATTGGCTTATTGGGGTGCAGAAACTTTTCAGGAAGTATCTGGAGTGGGATTAACTCAAGACAGAATTCTAATGGGGTGGGGGGAGTCAATTCCACAATAGTAACAGTGACCTCAGAAACATCAGCATGAAAGGTGGAAGCAAGGGCACCTCTGAGGACTAACACATGGTCACTGACGGCCTAATAAAGTGGGTAAGGATGAGGAAGCCAGAGAGGAAAGTTAGGAAGGCTAAGCGGGTATGAAATGTTAATAATCACATGGTAGTGAACAAGAGTTTCTGAGTGCTACATGTGCTGATTTAACTTACTTATGTCAATGATATACATCAAAAGTCAGACATAATGTTAAAACCTGGTGTAGGATAGTACATAAGAAGAGAAGGGGGGAAAAAGCCAGAAACTACAGAAAGCAGCAAGAGGGAAAAGACAGCCAGACAGGAGTAAGATGAGCAACAGTGACACGCCACCAATAAAGAGGCAAAGGAACAGGGAGCGGGGCTGTTTTTAGTGGAGCATAGTTCAATGACAACTTCTAGCTGCACCATGTGGAAGATATTCTGGTAAAGGCATTACACAGGCTGATGGAAACAGAGTGCATGAGACAGTTAAAGCCAAAAGCAAGGGGAGGAGGCAGTATACAGGAAGAGTATGAAGAAAGGTTGGAAGATGAACCAGGACACACTCACACCTAAACAGGACTCCTGAGAGAGGAGACACACAAACAGTGGACTACAAAAATCTAAACGAGACAGTCTCTAGGGGAAAGAACAGTAAGCAGCAGTAACGACATGGACAGGTGAGCACCTCTGAACCTCCTCACGTATAAAATGAAGTATTGACTGATTTTATTCTGTTTTTTTTCTTTGAGACAGTGTCTTGATGTATGGCCCAGGCCAGCCTGTAACTAGGTACATCAGGATGGCCTCAAACTCAGCCCTGCCTGCCTCTGCCTCCCAAGTGCTGTGCTCACACTCCACCTGACTCCTTTTTCTTCTGAGACGGAATCTTGTTATGTAGCTCAGGCTGGGGTGGAACTTGAGATCCTCCTGCCTCAGCCTTTCAAAGGCTAGAATCTAGGCGTGCTGAGCTATAAATTATTTGAAGTGGTATGTTAAAAGATGCAAAGGTTCCTACACTGTTGTAAAGGTTATATTTTATTTAATAGAGTTACCTTCACGAAAACAAAGGTAGTTTCTATTTTTGTTTGTTTTTTTTCCATGTTCTGCACTTAAGAGACTAATAAATTGCTATTAGCACAATCTACTTTGTACTTGCTTAAAAATAAGCTATCTCACAGGAGAGCGAGAAAAAGAACTCAAGGTGATTTTAAGTCAGACGATGTCTTTTATTTCTATGTCATCAAAGAACAGTGCCACAGAGTAATCAATGCAATACAATACTTTATTTGTCTCTACTCTTATGTATTTCAATATATAAAACATGAGTTTATTCTATTATACTTATGAGAGAAAGCACACCCGCTGCCAAGGGGAAATAACAATGCACTAAAAATACTAAAACCAGAAGAATTCACAAGTAAGCATGGCTAGATTATCCAACCTCCATTCTCCACTGTGAGATGGTGAAAATGAAGTCTAAATTCACCCAGAGAGCTAAGAACCTTAGCCTCAGATCCCACAGAAAAGAACAAACAGAAAACCCTTCTGTGGCAATAAAGGCAGCCTGTCACAACCAGGTCTTTAGCAGCCACCTACTGACACAAAACAAAAACTGCGCTGGAAAACTGTGCCACAGGGAACCTCTGATTTAGACAAAAACCTTTGCCAAGGTGCCAGTGAATAACAGAGAGCGTGGAAGCACACAGCCTGGAAACACGACTTGTAATTATGCTTTATCAGTTCGGTGCTATTAAAAAGACAGAAGTCTGTAAGGTGGCTCCGAAGTAAAGGTGTTTATCCCCAGACCTGACCATCTGAGTCTGCCTTTAGGTGCACCTTGTGTGTCTGGTGCCAGTGAAGGCCAGAAGAAGGCATCTGATCCCCTTGAATTGGAGTTACAGGGAGTTTGGAGTCAACGTAGGGTACTGGGAATCAAACCGGGTCCTCTGGGAGGGCAGCAGTGCTCTTCTTAAACACTGAGCCATCTGTCCAGACCCAAATAAGAATTTTTGTTTCAGCAAATCTTTATGGAACATGAACCGTACACAAGATCATCTATTAGAGATAGAATGACAAGAATGATTTTTGTCATTGCTGCAACAGCTAGGAGCAATTACTAAGGAGCTATCTGGCCAGTGATTAAGTAAAAACTAATGCATCTCAATAAAAGCACCAGGATTAGGAATGTAGTGAGTTCTAGAACTTTCTAAGTTACCTGTTGGAACTTGGTGCTTTCCCAATAAAAATACCACAGGAGGTAGCAGTTAAATTCTCAGGTTAACCCAGGGCCTACAGCACAGAGGAGTCACAGTTCTTTTTTGTTTTGTTTGTTGTTGTTGTTGTTTGTTTTCTTTGGTTTTTTTTTTTTTTTGTCCTGGAGACAGGGTTTCTCTATGTAGCTTTGGAGTCTGTCCTGGAACTTGTTCTGTAGACCAGGATGGTCTTGAATTCACAGAGATCTGCCTGCCTCCCCCTCCTGAGTGCTGGGATTAAAGATGTGCACCATCAACATCCTGCAAGTCACGGTTCTTAATATTGCTGAAATTATAGTAGAATTTGATGCTTTTAAAACAAGAAAGTTTTTTACAATAAAAAGAACCTCTCTCTCTCTCTCTCTCTCTCTCTCTCTCTCTCTCTCTCTCTCTCTCTCTCTCGTGTGTGTGTGTGTGTGTGTGTGTGTGTAGGGGATGTTGCAACAGGACCTCACTCCATAGCCCCCAGGCTGGCTTCAAACCCATGCCCATCCTCCTACCTCATCGTCCTGGGTGCTAAAATTACAGGTGAGACCCATAACATCTGGGAAGACACCCTAATTCTTTAAAATTACTGGTTATAACTTTCAACAGACAGATGATATAGAAACAACAAAGAAGATAAATACCAAAACAAATTAGTGGTTATCTGAACTAAAACTAGTATCTCCCTCGAAGGGATCCACCTGGTCTCTACTCTGGGTCACTAAAAGAAACTGAAATTTGTTGAAGACAGGTTCTGCGAGGCACCCACAGAAAACTTAAAGATTCCTTAGAAGGCTAAATTATAAACTTTACCAGAGTCAAGTTCTAATTATAAAACTTTTTACAATAAGGATAAATACAGTTTTAAGTGGAAAAATACAAACTCATTTGGTAATTTTTAATAGCAAACAGAATGTTACATGGCAGGGATACTAAGTAACACTCACTAGGAGTAAAAATTAAATAACTACTTTTGCAGTATCTTTGAACTACATTTCTTATTTTCAATTTTTACAAAACGTACTCATTTCTGTTTTATATATACGAGTGATTTGCCTATGTGGTGTTTGTGCATCACGTGTGTGCCTGCGGTCTTCGGAGGCCAGAAGAGGGAGTTGGCCCCTTGAAACTGGAATTACAGATGGTTGTGAGCCACCATGTCTGTGCTGGGAATGGACCAGTGATCTCTAGAAGAGCAACCAGTGCTCCTAACTGCTGAGCCAGCTTTCCCCCTGAACTCCATTATATCACAAATGGGAAAAGACACAGTTTTTAAAATAGTTCAACACGAATGAAAACTTGAGAAAAAAAAAAGGTCAGGAATGACTGGATTAAATAGTGATTGAATTAAAAGTCTCAATTCAGTATTTGGAATTTTTTATCAGCATAGATTAAGTTGAGCTTCTTTACTGATACTCTTCCTTTGAGGAATTTCCATTATCACCATCATCATTACCATTTTGGTTTTCCGAGACAAGATCTCTTTACGGAGCCCTGGCTATGCTGGCGTCCTCTCTAACTCAGAGATCCACTTGCCTCTGAGCGCTGGGAATAAAAGTTTGGCCACCACACCTGGCCTTCCATAATCTTATAAAACCACATTTTATCCCCGTTCTACAGCTGCAACATTTTATCCCCGTTCTACAGCTGCAAAAACAAACAAACTCAAAGACCCAATAAGTTATATTCAGGTGCATTTGTTTTTAATCCAAGCCAAAGCTTCCCACTAAAATACTGCTTTAAGATGGTTATGGGAGGCCTTGACCATTTGTGGTAAATTGAGTTTATTAAGACAATGAGACTGAGAATTAAGCCAAGAAGGAAATGTTTCCCAGGGAGTGATATACATACATTATCTACATGTGGAGTACAGATTTCCACTATAGTGGTGGAATTTACTATTTAGGAGCAATACACAAGACTCAATTCACCAAATCGGTTTACTCCAGGAACTTCACACCGAAATAAACATGACAGGAGAAAGGATGAAATGGCATCTCCTTAGCACTCTCAAAGGAAACTATAAACACCATTTGTGGTACAATCACCGACTTAAACCTGCTGGAGGAATGAAAATTAGGCACTGGGCTGGGAAATCGAGAAAAGGACAGGACCGGGGAGTGCTCGCTGCGTTTGCCCCTGGCGTCGTCTGAAGCATACCTCCTTGACAGGTGGGAATTTCTTCTTGCATTCTAGTGACAAGGCCCGCAGGTCGCTCTGCATATTCTCCAGGAGCTTCTTCACAGCCTCTGGGCTGTTGGTGCCGGACATGGTCCCCCACCAGGTCCTAGCCGATCGGGGAGCGAACGGCACAGCAGGCTGACACTGTCAGCCCCTCAGCCTCCCGCAGCCCAGCCCAGGGCTCCGCGGGTGGACGCACGGCCCGGCCTGGGCTCGCCCCCGAGGCGTGCCCTAGAACCCCTCCTCCGCCGCCCCGCACCGCCGACGGCTGCTCGCCGAGCGCTGCCCGCAGCCGTACCGCCCCGCGAGGCTCTGCCGGCGCCGGCTCGGGAGCCCACCAGGCGGGCAGGTTCCTCCCGCTGCCGCGGGGCCCGGCCACGGCGGGCGTCACCTAGCCGAAGTGGCTAGAGGCTTCAGCGATGCCTGCCCCGGGTGCCCAGACTCGCCGACGCCATTAGCCGAATCGCCCACAATTCCGAGCGCGTCCCCGACACGTCAGCCGCACTTCCGGGCTCCGGACCCCGCCCCCGCCCGGACCAATCCAGAGGCGAGCCGCTGGAGGGGCGGGGCCGAGAGCGGGGCCTGGACCAGCTCCAGCTGGGGAG
Source organism: Microtus ochrogaster (assembly GCF_000317375.1). NCBI lineage: Eukaryota > Metazoa > Chordata > Mammalia > Rodentia > Cricetidae > Microtus > Microtus ochrogaster. The sequence continues at coordinate 4,720,243 of NC_022024.1, forward strand.
CGCGGACCCCGCCCCCGGCGTCCACGCAGGTGGCCGCTCAACTGCGCAGGCGCATCGTGTTTCCTTTTCCCTGGCTTGTAACCTGGACAGTTAGGGATGCTGCTTGGGGTCTCTCTGTGTATGTCTGTGTTCCCTTCTCTTCTGCTATAAATATTCGCTTCATTTTGAATGTATTTGCCTTGTCCCTCACTTCTGCCTCCTTGGAACTCCCCGACTTGTGATAACACAAATCAACATCTTGCTCCTACCTTTCCTTGAGGATCTAAGTGGCTATCACTCTGCGGAGTTGATCTTGTCTCTGTTACGAGACAAGATCCACCCCCTCCCCGTGTTTTTCCTTGCCGACAGTTTCAAGTTGGACTTCCCTTTTATGTGTTTTATTTTGCTTTGTTTCTGTTGTTTTTCCCCCTAATTTCTTGGTGTGTTTCCACCGCCTAGAAGGATGCCTGATACATTATATAGGTAACTAAGCCTCAAATAAGAAACCAATCCATTAGATCGGTGTGCTCTTTCAGAGATCCAGATTTGACTACTTTTTTTACCCAAGGCATTGCTCTATTGCGAAATAAGCAGGAAGTGAAAAAGAATTTCGGGTTTTTGTTGTGATGAGCAAAGTCAGCTTGTGTGGATTGAAGTTAGAGGACAAGGAAGGAAGTTGTGACTGTCTCTAACACTGACGAGTTGGAACTTTTCGGTGGTGAGGAACTGGAATGTTGCCGGTCCAGAATCAAATTATCTTGGTTATCTTTTGCCCTTGTAATAGCCATTCGTTACCTAACATCCTTGTGACTATCAAGTAAAATCTTTTTTGGAATGTGCCACCACATTTATAACTTTCAACAACCCAGAGGTGATCATTGTCAGATAGTATCTGAGGTCCATACAGAAACTTCCCTGTTTTGCAGAAATCCACTCATCTGTTTCGTGAATGTAGTGGTTCTCTGCTGGATCCCCACCCCGTGGTGGAAAGGGGGTGGGGGATGGGACAGGGGACGACCCTTTCTTAGGGATCACCTAAGACCGTCAGAAAACACATATACTCATATTACGTTTCATAAAGGAAACAAAATAACAGTTATGAAGTTGCAACGAAGGGAATTTTATGGTCGGGGTTCACCGCGACACAAGGAACTGTGTTAAAGAGTCCCAGCGTCAGGAAGGTCAAGAATCACTGCACTAATGCATTGAGGACTTTCTTTGCTTTGTTGCTATATAACTTGGTGAAAATGCTACTATGTTGGATCACGGTATTTGGGGCAAGCTGAATCTATGTTCCTGGGTCTTGGTCATTCGTATTTGGCTACAGAACAAACTAGTCGATAGAGTTGGCAGATGGGGAACTCCGAGGCTAGTGGATTTCTTCTTTTGTGTCCATTGTACAACTTGGGAGAAGCTTAGCTGCTTCACAGCGTAAGCTTTGTGTTGTGTGATGTTTTACTCTTTTGGCTTTTTGGGGGGGCCCACCACCCAGCTCCCAAATAATCACACATGGAGGTTTATTAGTTATGAATGTCCAGTCTTAGCTTGGCTTGTTTCTTGCCAGTTTTCCTTAAGTTATCCCAACTACCTTTTCCCTCTGGGTTTTATCTTTCTCTATTTTGTATACCTTTCTTTACTCCTTTCTCCATGGCTTGCTGTGTAGCTAGGTGGTGTGCCCTAATAGCCTCTTCTCCTCGTTCTCTTGCTCCCCCTCTTCCTCTCTCTGCCTGCCAGCCCCGCCTATCCTTGCTCCTGCTTTACTATTGGTCGTTCAGCTCTTTATTAGGCCAACAGGTGTTTCAGACAGGCAAAGAATCACAGCTTCACAGAGTTAAACAAATGCAGCAGAAACAAAAGCAACATACCTTAAAAAATAATATTTCCCCAAAGCTTTGTTTGTCAAAGTCTCAGTGTCTGGAAAGAAAGAGGAACTCAGATGAAATCCATGACATATGACTCTTGAGGTGCCAGGAAGTTTTCTGAAATAATCTAGTAACTGGATTATGAATACACAAGGTTAGAGATTTTATGTTAAATATCTTTGGCACAGCTGACTGAAAAATCATCTTTCATCTTTTACATCTCTTGAGGAAATCAAGTTGCAATTTTTATTTTGTTTTTGTCTTTGAGATAGAGTCTCACTATGTACCTCTGGCTATCTCGGAACTCACTATGTAGATGAGGCTGGCCTTGAACTCACAGATATCCACCTGCCTCTGGCTCTCCAGAGCTGAATAAGGACACTTTAGTGGTCATCACTCAGACTAAGTTTTTCATTGACTTCTTAGCATAATTATCCGTGAGGTGGGTTTGATTTTTGTTTCTTTCTCTCTTGCTTTGTTTGTTCGGTTTTTGTTTTTTTGATGTTTAATTATCTCATTGAAAATAGGAAGTCCACCTTTTCCCCTGATTCCTTTTAAGAATATTTTATTTTAATTATTTATTCTTTGACAGTTTCATACAAGTTTATACTAAGTTTTTGTCATTTCTATCCCCCATTATTCCATTTCATCCTCCCTCTGCTGAAATTCTTCCCAAAAGTTCTCTCAAATTTTCATATTGTGTGTGTGTTCATGTATGTATATTGCATGTGTAAGTGCTTGTGCATGTGCGTGTGTGTGAGAGTGAGTGCATGTGTGTGCATACACATGTGTGTGTATTTGTCCATGTGTGTGTGATGTGGGATTCCCCTCTGTATGCTGTGAATACCATTGGTTAATAAAGAAACTGGCTTGGTCTGATAGGGTAGAACAGAGCTAGGTGGGGGAAACTAAACTGAATGCTGGGAGAAGGAAGGCAGAGTCAGGGGAGAAACCATAAAGCCACCACCAGAGACAGACAGATTGAAAACTGCTGGTGGGCCATGAGTGTCATGGTAAAACATAAAATACTAGAAATGAGTTAATTTTAGATGTAAGAGCTAGTTAGCCATACGCTTAAATAATTGGCCAAGCCACTGTTTTAATTAATATAGTTTCTGTGTGGTTATTTTCGGGAGTCTGGGCAGCCGGGAACACACAAGCCCCCCTTTACAACGTGTGTGTGTGTGTGGTGTGTTACTGAATTTAAGATTGCTTGTATGAACATGGACTACTTTCCAGTAGATACACCACTGAAGAAAATGACACCCCTCTCCCAGCCGCTAGCTGCCACTAGTCCCTGAACTTTTATCTATTTAACAATGAGCAAATATTCACCTTTAACAGAAAATCCTGTCTGCTGTCCTTCTGAAATATCTGTCTCTATCAAGGACAGAATGCAGCTGTGACTTAGTCTAGTCTTCTGTTTGTTCAGTTCTTCAGGTTTGAACATTATTGATGTTCTTCCCTTATATCTTAGACACTGGTGTTCCCAGAATCCCATTCTCTGCACTCTTCAGTTCATTCTCTCAGTGATGTTTTTCACAGCAATGATTTCAATTACTATTACCCTACTTGCATTACCCATTATAACCCCATGTTGACAGATACCAACAGACACTGCAGATTAGTAGAAACGCTACACCATAGATATCATTTGAGTTTGTGCATCCATGAGATAAACACAAGAATTCTTTATAATATCAGCTGAGAGATGAAAGTATAAGTTTCTAAAATTTCCAAATATTCATGCCTTCTGCAATCCATAATATCAGACATTCTGGACTCTTCTTCAATTATTACTAGGCTTATTTACACAGAACCGTACTGGTCCTGTGAACCTGCAGAGAACACTTTGCCTAGGCGGCCTTGCTCATCTATTTAGTTATGGAACATAGAATGTGATAGTTAAGAAATTTCATTCAATTTTCTGGCTACCCTATCCAAAGATATGGAGCTTTTTTCATAGTGTCACAATCAGTACATTCGAAGGCAAACAGGGATTGTGAGTTAGGACACAGAATACCAAAGAAAGCATCCTTTAAGTCAAGGATAGTAAAGAAATTCCCTCTGAAACCCATGTTACAAATGTATACAGACATGAGCAAATCATTTGTCCTCAACGCGCCTGTGGGAGCCCAGCTTCACTCAAATATTTTCTTAAACTTAGCACTTTGGAAATGAAACACTAACAACAGATACATAGCTATCTCTGGAAGTTGTCAAAATCAAGCTATTGCTAGAAGTCCTTTCCAAGGGGAGACATAAGCAATGTCTACCCCTACTGAAAGGTCCCAATCCCAAGCCGAGGCACAATTCCACCAAAGTAGATCCCACTCTGGGGAACTAATAAGTTTGTTGGGCTTCCTTATAGAGTGTCAGTAGTGGGGTCAGGGTGGGTTAGCAAGCATATGGTCCTATATTTGAGAGGCCTTCACAGGGATCACATATCAGATGTTTTGCATATCAGGTATTTACATTATGATTCATAACAGTAGAAAATTAACTGTTATGATGTATCAATGAAATAATTTTATGGTTGGGGGTCACCAGAACATGAAGAACTGTATCTAAGGGCTACAGCATTAGAAAGGGTGAGAACCACTGATCTAGACCCTGGAGCCTACTAACTAGAGTTAGCATATGTCCTAAATATTTTACCTCTTGTGAGATAGTTGAACTTTTTGTGAAGATACTTACTATCCAGGAATTCTAAGAAACAAAACTTGAGTAGTTCTTTTGTCAAAGTCTAGTTTAATGAAACTACAAATAAGATCATAGACATACTAAGGTAAGCTCCAATTCTTTGGCGTTAGAGACCTTAATTCTTTGGCTAATATGTTTCCAAACAAACAAGAAATTTCATTCAATTTTCTGGCTACCCTATCCAAAGATATGGAGCTTTTTTCATAGTGTCACAATCAGTACATTCGAAGGCAAAC
>NC_022024.1:4725234-4725893 GCF_000317375.1 Microtus ochrogaster
TATTTATTTATTTATTATGTATACAATATTCTGTCTGTGTGTATGTCTGCAGGCCAGAAGAGGGCACCAGACCTCATTCCAGATGGTTGTGAGCCGCCGTGTGGTTGCTGGGAATTGAACTCAGGACCTTTGGAAGAGCAGGCAATGCTCTTAACCACTGAGCCATCTCTCCAGCCCCTACTTATTGTTTTTTATCTGTATGAATGTTTTCCCTGCATGCATGTGTGTGCATCATGTCGTAAGAGAGTATCAGATCTCCTGGAACTGGAGTTGTGGATGGTTGTGTACCACCGTGTGGTGTTGGAAAGTGAACCCAGGTTATATGCAAGAGCAACAAGTGCTCTTAACTGCTAAGCCATCTCTCCAGACAGCTTTCTTGTCCTAATACTGCCTGTCTTAAAGTGGCCCCAGTTAGGTAAAAAGCAACCTAAAAGTGAGTTCTCAGGAAGAGTGTCTGATTGCCCATACGCATTGTCCTGTTGTCAGTTTTATATCTAAAAGAATAATTAAGAGAAAGGAAGATTATTAAACAAGGCAGGCTGCCACACATCTTTTATATTCCAGCATCCAGCAAGCACACAGAGAGGTAGATATCAATGAATTTGAGGGCAGCCTGGTCTGCAGTGAACTCTGGGACAACCAAGGCTACATAATGAGAC
>NC_022024.1:4727252-4772295 GCF_000317375.1 Microtus ochrogaster
ACAGAATATTGTATACATAATAAATAAATAAATATTTAAAACAATAAATAAAACACTTAAAAAATATCTTAAAGGGGATACTGTTTTCCAGAAGAGAGCACAATCGCTTTGTCTGTGACATGAAGGTCTGTTTCCCATTAGAGTGTATCTGTAAGAAATATCAACGCAACACAAAAAATTTCAGAAAGGAACCCCTTTCTTCCTCCAAACACTATTTAATTACAAAAACCTAAAAATAGTGGGGAAAGTCAGAATTTAAGCAAGGATAAAGTCTGAGGCAATCGCTTTGCAAAGACAGTTTCTAGAGAAGGCAAGGCTAGCTTCTTTATACCGGAGACTGGCTGATTCGCAGAAGGCAAGCATTAAACGGAATAAGGAGACCCAACAGGAAAGTGCTAGTATCCATAGAAAGAAGATGGGAGTATTTATTGACTTGCCTGGCAAAGAGTTGATCTTATCAATATATTACCCTAGAGTCTGTTCACTTCAACTGAGTCTCCGGCAGTTATCTCGCAAGTAAGAGAATCACTTAGGACGTGAGTTGATCAGCATGCAGGATGATGTCTTCTTAGAGAAGCCATGTTTATGTAACCTGACCCAGAAACAGGGTAGGGCAATGTCCTAGTTAGGTTTCTATTGCAGCGATAAAACATGACCAAAAGTAACTTGGGGTGGAAAGGATCTATGCCAGCTTACAGTCGTAGTCTATTATGAAGGGAAGTCAGGGCAGCATCTCAGGACAGGAACCTGGAGGCAGGAGCTGATGCGGAGGTCACGGAGGGGTGCTGTTTATTGACTTGCTTGACATAGGTTGCTCAGCCTGCTTTCTTTTATGACTCAAGACCATGTGCCTAGGGGTGACCCATCCACAGTGAGTTGAGCCCTCCCACATGAAGCATTAATGAAGAAAATGTCCCACCGATTTGCCTATAAGTAATCTGATGGAGACATGTTCCCAGTTGTTGCTCCTCATCCCAGATAACTAAAACCAATGAGCACAAGATGCTTCTGCAGTGAACTCTCATCTTCATCGCTGATGCCGCTGCGCATATGAGAACAAAGGACAAAGAGTCAAACGAGAACAAAGAGGCAAAGAAGGCAGCAAGCAAGTGGAATGTTTGGAGATGAGGTGTGGCAGTCCCAGAAACTGCCCAGCCGTGCTTCAGTATCCTCAGAGAGGCCACCAAAGAGGGGGGTCCCACTTACAGCAGACAATGCAGGTCACTGGTGCTACTTGTGCAGCCCAGGGGTTCCTTTCAGAGATCTCTCTCTACACAGGTAAGGGATATGAGATTCCCCTCTGTATGCTGTGAATACCATTGGTGAATAAAGAAATGGTCTTAGGTCTGTGGATAGGGAAGAGCAGAGCTAGGTGGGGACAACAAAACCGAATGCTGGGAGAAAGGAGGCCGAGTCAGAGAGAAGCCCTGTAACCCCACACCGAAACTTTACCAGGTAAGTCACAGCCTTGTGGCGATACACAGATTACTAGAAATGAATTAAATTAAGATATAAGAGTTAGCCAAGGAGAATATAGAACTAATGGACCAAGCCGTGATTTAAATAATATAGTTTCTGTGTGATTATTTCAGGTCTCAGCTATCGGGCGACCGGGAAACAAACAAGCAACCTCCACACAACAGGTAAAGATGGTGTTTTTTTTCTTTGTTTTGTTTTGAACTGAAGATAAAACCCAAGCCTTGCACTTGCTAGGCAATCATCACCACTGAGCTAGGTTAAAAATAAAATTCCCACATGACTGATGCATCGGTCCCACTCGTGGGCATGTATCCTGATGAGTTAAATGCAAGTCCTGAGGAGATGTTTGCATGCGAGCATGGCAGCATCATCAGCAAAAGCAGCAAATTGAAGCAGCACATGTGTCCATTCAGAAATAGAATTTCAGGGAAAGCGGCGAAATTATTCAGTCACATAGAGAAGGGAATTCTATCACGTGTTATTTGTAACATGGCTGAAACTCAAAGACACGATGCTATTGAAGCGAGCCAGTAACAATGAGACCATATTACATGAGTGCATTTAGATGAGGTATCCGAAGTGTTCCCATTTCTAGAGACAGTGGGTATTAGCTGCAGGAGGACAGACTGGGGTAGGGGGAGAATTGTGAGTTCAGTGGGGATGGAGCTACAGTTTTATAAGATGAAAACACTCTAGACAGCTATTGTATAACAAGGTGAACATACTAATAACCCAAATTGTATACAACAGTGAGTATGTTATTCATTAAAATAAATTTATTTATATGTATATTGTTTGACTGGGGGCTTCACCCCAGCTCCTGGCATGAGCTCCCTCCCCCTGGGAGTTGCCTCATTCCAAACTCCAGACCCCTTATGATTTTATTTTTCACTCAGGGTCTCACTTTGTAGCCCGAGCTGGCCTGGAGTTCTCTATGTAGATCAATCAGGCCTCAAACTCAGAGATCTGCTGCCACTCCACCCAGCTTTTGTTATGTATTTTCAAACTACAATGTAAGATTAGAGTAAGCATTAAACCTTCAGTCAGGAATATCTTTCAATTCAGCAATCATAGAAATTTATAGAAAGTTAACCTAAAGACATGCTAACAAGAGTCCAAAGGCATATTTGTACATTTATATAAATATACATTTATAATAAAAAGAGCAAACATGTCCATTTACACATGTCTGTGTGTATGTGTGTCTGAGAGAGAGACAACAGTGTGAATGATGACACTATAATGAAGGTGAGTTTAACACTGAAACAGGGATCGGACGGTTGTGCATAGCCATGTGGTTGCTGGCAACTGAACCATGGGCCCCTGGAAGAGCAACCAGTGCTCTTAACCACGGAACCATCTCTGATGCTCACTTTTAAGGCTGAGCAGACAACACACAAGGTGAGCCAGTGAAGTACACAATTCAGTCTGTTGGCTAGCCGTAGATGCTAAGGGACTATCAGCAGGAACGGAGCCAGGAATCCACCTCGGGAAGACCTCCCTGGCTACGCATCTAACAAAATGAAAGTAACATATGGGGACGAAATAGAAGACTGGGCCACCTAATAGAATAGTACCCTCACTAAAGGCCGTGTTCTCACACGTATGTGGGCACATGCAGTAATGTTAAGTGAAAAACCCTACAGTATATTTTTTATTTTATACACAAGAAAAAAATATCAGGCTGTTTGAAACCTAACCTTAACCTTTACCCCAACAGCTCAAATAGGTCTCATCCAGCCACGTTCAGCTTATCAGAAACACAAAGTTCTTCTGTGTTATGGCTCTGCCATGACGTTTTTCTTTCTACAGGAAATGGGAAGGAAGGGGATGCCCCTCTTAAAAGGAGTTTGCAGTACTTGCTGGCAAATGATTGAGGCACGTGACCAGAGAAGACTGTCAGGTGCCAAAGACTTGGGAAGCAAGCAAAGAACAATCAGGGGCAAGGTTGTTCTCTGCCATCCCTCCCCCGACCCCTGGCCAGAAAGGTAAGTGGGGAAGCAGGGACACTACTGTTGAATGAAGAAGAGAGGGGGAGGAAGGGAGGGAGAGAGAGAGAGAGAGAGAGAAAAGAAAGATCCTAGGTATGATAGGTTTACTATAGATATGAGGTGGAGCATAGGCAGAGGTATCTGCAAGAGTCCAGACTGAACTGGCCATGAGAGGAGGTGGTGGGACAGGGAGGGGGCAAGAGAGGAGCGAAGAGAGGGACCAGGAGACCAAGAAACAGGTATAGCCAAAATGGCTGGATTACACAGGGAAGAGCAGCTTGTGGTCGAGTCCTGGCACAGTTCCCAGGACAGGAGAGTTTAGGGTAGGGGACGGGTATGCCAGCCAGCCGGGATGTCTCCTGAACAGGTGTGGAGAGAAACTGGCAGACAGTGACCACTTTGATATGTTAAATAGGTACCTCAGCTATTTGTGCGTGTGTATGTGTGTGGGGGGGGAGGGGGTGTTCCGGATCTAACAGTTGTCATTTGTGAGATATTGAACAGTTCTGGCTTTAACTACATGACTGGGGTTTTTTAATTGATTAGGTATTTTTAAACAATAAAAATGATACTCAGGATTAATAAGAAACAAAAAATTAAATAAAACAGGAAGTCAAATATTTTCTCTGTACCAGATCTTTTTTTTATGAAAAAAGAAATGTAAAAGAAAGCTTAAAATACACACATAAAAACAGTAACATGTACTACAAGGACTAGATATAATATATACATTGTACAGAAAGTCGATGTGAACTCTACATAAAACAAATTTCACAAGAAAGGAGAAATAGTAGTTTCCTGGAAACGTACAACACATAAATTGTTTTTCTTTCCCCTTCCTTCCCTCCTCCCTTCCTCCCTCCCTTCCTTTCTTTTCTGTTTTCAAGACAGGGCAATCTGGAGCTTGCTGTACAGACCCTGCTTTCTTTAGAGTACTGGCACACTGGACAAGACAAACAGCTTCTAGACAAAGATCTGAGCTGGGCTTTGCTTGAGTGATGCATTCCCTCTGCTGGACACTGGTGGGAGCAGAAAGCAAGAGCTTGGAGAACAGGGTGATGTTCTCGGATTAGTCCTTCTTGTCACGCTGGACACTCCCCATCTCGTCCACAGTCCTGAAAAAGTTGTTTCCCGCCTAGCCCCACCCACCTTTAGACTACGTTCTGCAAACTTCTTAAGCAGCAGAGTTAAGTAGAAGTCAGATGGTCCAGCTGGTGTTCACCACCTTCCTTAAGAGAATGTTACCCTTTCTCTGCTCCCCAAACAAATGAACAAACAAACATGACAATTTTTTAGCTTCTCCTTTAGTTTCTTAGTGAATCTGAGGCAAGGTGGAAGACCTTCATTAGTAACACCAGCCTCGGTAGAAACTTACCGCAGTTCCCAGTTTTAACAGGACAATACCAGTAGTCTCTTTTCTTCTTCTTCCATGCACAAAACAGCACAGTTTAAGAATCTGAAGATCCCACAGTAATCAAGTTAAAAGTAAGTTCTTCTGTATACTCTATTGTTATTATTATTACCTAATTCTTTATTGACTCTGCAAAGTTCACATCACGCACCACAATACTGTTCACGTCCCAGCCCCTCCATACCTGCCCCACACCCCTGCAGCAGGCCCCCTAAATTAATTTAAGGCAAATAAACAAGAAATATGTCTCACTCCTCCACTCCTCTGTGCACTCTTTCAAGGGGCCATTAACAGTGAATGTTTCTATAGCGGGACATTACTGCCCCCTACTGGTCAGAGCTGATGACAGCCAGACAATCATATATAACAACCATTATTAAACTTTCTCAACTTAAATAAAAAAGCTATATCCTCCAGTAGCCCCACTAATCATTTCTTATTATATTTTCTTCAGTAGGCAGATGAAAGCAGGAGGGAGAGAGAACAGACTAACGGAATGCCTTGCTTTTCTGCCTTCCTCTCTCTTAGGACAATACCAGTCTCTTGCAGCAGACTGCTTAAGTATTGATTCATTTCATTATATGGAAGAATAGAAGGTCAGGACTTTTACATTTCAAATAGAATCAGCCTAAATTAGTGTCCTGCACACAGGTGGCACTCAGGAAATGTTTGTTAAGCCACCGGAAGGCAGGCAGACAGAGACAGCTGTGAGGAGTCAGGAGGAAGCAGAAAGAGAAGCTAAACGTCCCTCTTCTGCTCGGGAGATGAGGTGCCAGGCAGAGTAAATAGGCAACCAAGTCCACACAAGCTGGCCTTGTCTTAAAGACTTTACAGATTGCACAGGCTGGTTTTGTGCGTCAACTTGACACAAACTAGAGCCATCCGAGGAAGGAGCCTCAGCTGAGGAAATGCCTCTGTGAGATCCAGCTGTAAGGCATTTTCTCATTTAGTGATCAATGGGGGAGGACCCAGCCCAAGGTGGGTGATGCCATCCCTGAGCTGATGGTCCTGGGTTCTATAAGAAAGCAGGCTGAGCAAACCATGGGGAGCAAGCCAGCAAACAGCACACCCTGTTTGAGCTCCCATCCTGACTTCCTTCAGTGATAAACAGCAATGTTGAAGTGTAAGCCAAGTCAAGTAAACACTTTTGTCTCCAACTTGCTTTTTGGTCATAGTGTTTCACCACCACAATAGAAACCTTAAGACTCATATTCTTATAAGATTTTTTTACCTTAATTTTTATTTTATGCGTATGGGTGTTTTGCCAGCATACATCTCTGTGTACAACTTGCATGCAATGCCCATAGAAGCTAGAGGAGGGTATCAGATCACCTGGGGCTGGAGTTACAGATGACTGTGAGTTGCTATGTGTATGCTGGGACTTGAACCCAGGTTGTTTAAAAGAGCATCGTGTGCTCTTAACTGCTGAATCATGTCTCCAACCCCTCATTACAGATATCTTGCACGGTCCTATGCTAAATAAGGACTGGTGTGGGAGGTCCTTCTTCCTATGTGTTGCTTTCATTGGTTAAATGAAGAAGCTGCCTTGGCCTTTTGATAGGGCAACACTTAGACGGGGAGACAGAACTGAATGCTGGGAGGAAGAAGGTGCAGAGGCAGAGAGAGCTGCAATGGAGGCAGCTGCCAGGTCAGACATGCTAAGTCTTTCCTGGTAAGCCACAGCCTTGTGGTGACATACAGATTATTAGAAATGGGTTGAATCAAGATGTGAGAGTTAGCCAATAAGAGGCTAGAGCTAATGGGCCAGGCAGCAATTTGATTAATACAGATTTCCGTGTGATTATTTCGGGCATAAGCTAGCTGGGTGGCCGGGACGACAAGCAACCTACCAGCCCGGGTATAAGCCAGTCGGCAGGACGCAACCCGCTGCTCCTTTTACTACAAAGGACCTAATAAGGTTGCATGTCTTTTCTACATGAAGAGATTCAAACTGGATGAGACTCAGTCAAGTTCCTCCAATGTTAAAACCCTAAGTGGTTGTGCTGGGAGTTGAACCCAGAGTTTGGCTCCGCAGTTGGGAGCACACACTCTCTCTCCACAGGTTATAAAGACCAGGAGCGCAGAGATGGGATAAACTATAGTAAAAGCATTGTACACGTTTATCCATGAAGTCACAGATGATGTCACTATGACAGCGACCCAACTTCATCCACTTGCTTCACTCTCTCAGACAAAAGAACTATGGAAGGGGTAAAACGTACATGCGTGTTTTTCAGAGACATAGGCCTTAGTAGTTTGCTCTTACAGCTTAACAACCCATTCTCTGTCCATCCATCCCGTTGTTTTGCTATAGAATATTCAAAAATACCACTGAATTAAACTGATATTCCAGGATCTGCAGAGCTTACGTCTCGTGGCTATGTCATGGTGCTCATCCCAGTGTGGAAGAAGCACAAATACAATCTTTTCTTTGTTTAACCTTCAATACAAAAGCTGCCCAAACCTCCAGATATACTGAAGAAAAAGCAGTGGTGTTGAAAGCATGGTAGCCTTCAAACTCCCAGTTACAGATCGTCGCAGAGGACTCTCAGGATCAGACTTAGAGATGCTTTCAAATACTTCTCTTTTACTGAAAATAGATTTTTTTTTCTATACAGTGTATCCTGATTTTGATTCCTCCTTACTCTGCTCCGCCCAGTCCCTTCTCACCTTTCCTTCCTTCCCATTCAGATCCACACCTTTTCTGTCTCTCATTAGAAAACAAACAGGCTTCTAGGGGACGATAATAATATAATATGGATAAAAGAAAAACTAATACATCAGGATTGAGCAAAACAAGTTTATTTCCCCAGTGAGATTCCCTTACGGGAAACTAAATTTGCATTGTGACTGCTTAAGATTCCCTGTCATAGCTGGGCAAGGCTGACCTATGAGCACAGCAGAATGCCATTGGGTGTGCTACCCTTTTTGTTTGTTTAGAATAGTAGTATTTGGAGGATCATAAAGAAAAAGTAGCAATAACAATGACGAGTTCACACAGAGTTGGGGGAAGGCTTGGTCACATCAGCTATGGGCAAAACACAAGCATACGACACTGGGAAGAATGTTTGTGAGAAATTGCTTCACAGAGGGTGATAATCAGCCTGGAGGCACTAGGCTGGAAACTGTTCTGAACCTGCCAAGCAAATCATAAAATGATCTGAAACAGTTTCCAAGTAATTTAACCTCATCCCAGAACGAAGCTCCAGGACCTGTATAGAAATACAGAAAAATATCCATGACTCAACAGGCTAAAATTTACCAGTTCTGGCATCCAAAAAGAACTGAATAATTATCAAATATATACAGTTGCAGAGAACAAGATCCAAAGTAGGAGAGAATGGTCACACTATCAAAACCAATTTTGAACTGATATAGATAGACATTACAATTATCAGAAAAAAAACACATTAAAATAATAGAACCATATCCTAGATATACCAAGATTAGAGACACAGAGGATGCGAGATATCCGAGGGCAAGAAAACTATAAGACACAAGATTTTAAAGTGCAGTATGTGAGATTAGCACTAGATTATAAAGCGGAGGAAGAATCCGGGAGCTTTAACACAGTGTTGGAGAAATTACTCAGAAGGATGCTTTGGAAACATGAAAGCACCCTCAATGAACTTCAAGTCAGCCACTAGGGTTGTCTGGAAGTCGATTCTTGCACAGAGAAAAGATGGATGTGGATAAAATAAAAGAAATAAAGACCAAAAGTTCTCTAAACTCCACGAAGTTAATGATAAACCCACAGGTGAAGAGCGGAAGTACCGCAGAAAACACACCAAAGTAGATCATGCTCAACTTCAAAGCCAACAATGCAATGTTACTGTCTTTACAGTTCCTATTGCAAACCAGACACCTTTCTGTGTCTGTCTGGGACCTCAGTACAATGCCAGGAAATATTTTCACATCATACCCAGTTTCTGGCGGACAACAATTTTGAGTGCAAAACCTTTGAGTGCTTCCCCACGAAGTAGAGTGTTTTCTTCCCCTCCCCCTCCCTCTCCAGGCCTAAGAGCAGTCAGGGTTCCCTGCCCTGTGGAAAGTCCAAGGTCCTCTCCCCTCCATCCAGGTCTAGGAAGGTGAGCACACAAACAGACTAGGCTCCCACAAAGCCAGTCCATGCAGTAGAATCAAAATCCAGTGCCATTGTCCTTGGCTTCTCAGTCCATATCAGCCCTCATTGTCAGCCACGTTCAGAGAGTCTGGTTTGATCACAAGCTCATTCAGTCCCAGTCCAGCTGGCCTTGGTGAGCTCCCATTAGATCAGCCCTGTCTCAGTGGGTGGACACATCCCTTGCGGTCCTGACTTCTTTGCTCATGTCCTCCCTCCTTCTGCTCCTCATTTGGACCTTGGGAGCACAGTCCAGTGCTCCAATGTGGGTCTCTGTCTCTAGCTCCATCCATCGCCAGATGAAGGTTCTATGGTGATATGCAAGCTATTCATCAATGTGGCTATGGGATAAGGCCAGTGCTGAACAAACTCTTTGTATTATGTGCAATGTCTTTGGTAAAAAAAGTAAATGTAAAAACTGGCTAAAAAAGGAACTATTCTAATCTTTTGGACAGTCACTTTATTTTTCAGAAATAAAACTTGCCTTACCAAGATATGTATTCACAGGTCCTGTAGTTCTCACTTTTCTATAGCTATGAATTCCCCATATGTAAACTCTTCTGGCATTTCCCCCAGAATTCCTGTACCATAGGTTAAAGTGGATAAATTCTGATATCGTTTTGTTTTGTTTCTTGAGAAAGGTTTCTCTGTGTAACAGCCTTAGCTGTCTTGGAACTTACTCTGTAGACCATGCTGGTCTTGAACTCACAGAGATCTACCTTCCTCTGCCTACCAAGTGTGCAAACTGCCCAGCTTTAATTCTGTTTTTTTTAAATGTGAAATTATTTTGAATTTCCTTTTAATCTTGAAGCTATTTTTTTGCATATAGAATCCAGCTTTCCTTCCTATCTAACCACTTAGATTTTAGAGCCTCAAGGGCTGTGGCCTTCATTTTCTTTCTTTCTTTTTTTTATTAAAGATTTTATTTATTTATTATGTATACAACATTCTGCCTCCATATATGCCTACAGGCCAGAAGAGGGTGCCAGATCTCATTACAGATGGTTGTGAGCCACCATGTGGTTGCTGGGAATTGAACTCAGGTCCTCTGGAAGAACAGTCAATGCTCTTAACCACTGAGCCATCTCTCCAGCCCCGGCATTTATTTTCTTGTGACCATCCTCATTTTTAATGAGAGGTCAGTGGTCACAAGACTTCCTTATAATGAGATTCCCCCACCCCCCTCCCCATGTCTCTTTTTCAGCCTTCTTTTTCATGGTGCAGATTTTGTCCTAATTATGTCTGTGTTTTTCTTTCTGTTTATTTTACTTAGGGTCTGTTGACTTTCTCCATCAGTTGATTTTTTTTTTTAAAAAAAAAAGAAATCAAATTAGGGCTGATGGTGGTGTGTGCCTCTAATCCCAGCACTCAGAGAGCAGAGACAGACGTATCTCTGTGAGTTCAGGGTCAATCTGGTCTACAGAGTGAGTTCCAGAATGGCCAGGGCTGTTACACAAAGAAACCCTGTCTTGAAAAACAAAACAAAACAAACAAACAAAAAAAGAATAGAAAAACTTCACCTATATGCTGTTGGAACTCCTTCAGCCAATAGCCTTTAAGATACCAGCCCACTTTGGGTGTGGTCTCATGTACTATAGGTGCAGACATAAAGCTTGAGTATGCCTCTTGTCAGCTGTTCCCCACTCACACAGAAGACTGCGGATCAGTGCTTTTACTGTGAGTCTACCCTGAATAAACAAACCTTTATTATACTCCATTCTGGGCTAGTGTGGGACTATTTTATTATAAATTGCAACAGATTGGCACCCACGTGGAACCCAAGTTCACTCCACTACCGAGATCTGTCCAGAAGGTCTGCAGCCTTCTTCCACCCTGTGCCAATATTTTGTAAGTCAGCCACTGGAAATAATACATAAGCAATTTCCTAAAACTATAATTTACCATTATATAGATGAATTTTGCTATCTGCTTCAAATGTAGATACTTTAGAAAGAATGTTTGAAGAAGCAAAAAAAGTTTTGCCTAAATGGGATTACAAATTGTTCCTAAAAAATTCTAAAGAAGTACCCAGGTTATAAAATAGATTTACAGAAAATTAGATGGAGTTGAAGACTAGATAGTCATAATTACTTTCCTTTCATGACTTAGCCAAGCCATTTCTAATGTAAGACTTAGACTCCCTAGGAAAGGATAACTATTGAGACATTTAGCACATGTTTCTTGCTTGATATTGTTTATTTTGGTTGTAATTCTAATTTTTATACTTGATATTTGTTCTTATTGTATGCAGTTTGTATTGGGTTTGGAATTCTCTTATTTAGATAAAAGGGAGAGATGCTTTGGGAACTCCTTCAGCCAATAGCCTTGAAGACACCAGCCTACTTTGGGCATGGTCTCATGTACTATAAATGCGGACATAAAGTGTATGCAGGCCTCTTGGTGGCTGGATTCAGTTCCACCTCCTTGCTCATGCAAGGACTGCTGATCAGTGCTTTTTCTGTGAGTCTACCCCTAAATAAATAAACCTTTATTATACTCCATTCTGAGCTAGTGTATGACTATTTTGTTATAAATTGCAACACCTATATTTTCTTAAATATATTTTGGTATTCCTTTCTCTATGTGTTTGGCTGTTTCGTAAGTCTTCAAGGTCCTATCCATTCAGAAAGAAAAAGTTGGTTATGGTCATACCTCCTTGTAATTCAGGAACTCAGGCTTGATAGATGTGTATTTAGAGTCTGAGTCAATCCTGGGCTGCACAGAAAGTTCAAGAGCCATGTGAGCTAATAGGGATCCCTTATTGTTAAAAGCAAAGCAAATGATGAAGATGTAGTTCAGTGGTTTCATCTCCAAAACTATAAAAACAAAATCACTATTGTGTTTGGTTTTGAATATGTGATTTAGTGTGTGTGTGTGTGTGTGTGTGTGTGTGTGTGCGCGCGTGTGTATGTGTGTACATGCAGAGACCACAGGTTGATGTTGGTGTCTTTTTTAATTGTCCTCCATTTTACTTTTGAGAAACAGCGAATACTGGGTTGACCAGATGGCCAACAAGTCCCAGGGCTCCTCCAGTCTCTGCTTCCTTGTTGAATTCAGGTCCTCATCCTTGTGAGACCAACATA
This sequence comes from Microtus ochrogaster, assembly GCF_000317375.1. NCBI lineage: Eukaryota > Metazoa > Chordata > Mammalia > Rodentia > Cricetidae > Microtus > Microtus ochrogaster. The sequence goes on from NC_022024.1 coordinate 4,739,337, forward strand.
TTAACATATGAGCCATTTCTCCACTCCTCTTTTCCTTGCTATTGACTCCACCAATACATTTGACTCCAGCTGTTATACTCTTTGGCTTTGCTATTTTAGTTCATATCCTTCTTGAATTGTTTTACTCATTATCTTTTCTTCTAGATTATTTTAATGTATATTTTTAATTTGAAAGTCTTTCTTGTTCAATGCTAGCATGTTTTGTTTCCTACAGACCATACATTATGATTTCTACTCTATATTCCTACTAGTTGTAGTTTTTATAATGTTTTTAGTTAAAATACAATTATATCACTTTCCCTCCTCCCTTTTTCCTTTAGCTACTCCTATCTGCCTTCCCCTGAACCCTTCTCATGCTCACCTCAAATTGATCATTACAAATTATATTTATGTATGCGTATTTACTTATATTTATATTGCTGCTGAGTCCATTGCTGGCCAATACAGGGCTGACCACTACTTTGCACTGGACAACAAACAGGAGGCTCATCCCTGGGGGAGGCTAATTTTTCTACTTGCAGCAGCCATTACAGTCATTAGTTGCCTGTAGTTCTTTGTCTAGAGTGGAACCCCACAGAATTTCCTCCTTCCCTGTTAATGTGTCATCAATATTGACATTGTTCCAGTCTGTTCATGTGCCCATTTCTAGGAGATACTTCACAGCAGAATTGTCTCCCCTTCAACGATTTTCTCTGAACCATAGATGCAAGAGCTGTGATGTAGATATATCCATTGGTGCTAGGCTTCCCATTATCTATTACCTCTGTATCGTGTCCACTTGTGGTTTTCTGTGATAGTTTTCATTTGCTGCGGGGAGACTTTTTTGATGACAGTTGGTAGCTACACTTATCCAGGAAAGGTGGCTCATAAACAACATGCTAATTAACGTGGGGATGTTTTGCTTGCATGTGTGATTGACTGTGCACCACTTGTGTGCCTGGTGCACGAGGAGGTTATAATAGGGGATTGGATCCTAGCTGGAGTTATAGACCACCGTGAGGCACTGCGAGGGTCCTAGGAATTACTCCTGGGTTCTCTGGAATAGCAAGGATTTTTGAAGATTTTAATTGAATTACATTTCTTTTCTTTTCCTTCCCCAAACCTTACCATATACCCTTCCTCACTCTCCTTCAAACTCACGGCTTGTTTCCCATTGTTATTGCATACATGTAATAATAGCAATATAACCCATTTAGTCCATATGTTGTTATTTTTATGTTCTCAGGACTGGCCATTGGCACTGGAAAACCAGTTGGTATGCTCTTCTCTGGGGACCACCTCTCCTCCTCCCAGCTTCCCTCAGTTGCCTATAGTTCTTTGTGTAGGGTTGAGTCCTCATGGGCTTTGCTCCACCCACTTTGGCACATGCATCTGTGCCAGTGCATGATTGCCCATCAGCAGTATGCTGTGAGATTGTCTCCTAGCAATAACAGAGGCAAGTGCTCTCAACACTTAGCTCTCTTCAAACCTTGATTTCTTTCCCTAAATAACATTAATTCTTCTTAGTGGGCAGGTTAGTTACTAACTAGTACCTTAATCTTTATTAAGGCTGTTCTTCTTAAGATGTAGGCACAGGCCCTGTTTATGGTTTCTGTTCCTAATGCCCAGGCATTTAGGAGTTTCGGTGGAGAGCTGAGTTCTTTGTAAACTTCCTGTTTGGTCAGATGAACTTGAAACTGTCTCCTTTGTGCTAAGCTGCTGCTGAAAATACTTGAAGCGTAACAGTTATTTTCCCCACAGTTCCTGCTCTGTGTAGAGTTTAGGAGTAAGCCAAAACCTTGGAATTTGAAGATAGATTTTGTGGCTACTTACAATGAAACTATCATTTTTAAAATTCCCTCCCTTGGTAATTAGCTACTCGGCCTTCCCTAGACTATGAGACTCCTTATCATGAACCAGCACCTCCATGCAAACCCTCTGAACATGGAGATTTTTATGACCACAACTAAAGATCTGAGTGCCTCCAGTTGTTTCTATTTTATACCTAGATACTGTTACAGTGATTTTGAGAGGTTTTACAGTGAGTTTTTCTTTTTTCTGTTTTACTTTTTTTTGAGACAGTGTTTCATGCAGCTGAGGTCAGTCTCGAACTCAAGTCTATAGCAAGCAGCACCATGAACTTCTGATCCTTCTGTCTCCATCCCAATTGGGATTACAGACATCACTCATTGTACGTGACAAATTTATTTACTTAAAATATAAATTAAACTTTTTAAAAGACAGGGTTTCACTGTATTGTTCCAACTGGCCTGAAACTTCGCTACATAGACCAGGCTGACATTAAACTCACAGAGATCTGCCTGCAGCTGCCTCCCAAGTGCCTAGATTAAAGGTAAAGGCCAGTGTCACTGTACCCCATACCTTTGTTCTTTTAAATTAGCAAATAAAAACAATGGATTTCCACATCATTACTATGCTACATGTATGGTCCATATCTTCCTTCATAAGATAGCTGAGGATGAGAACTGAAAAGTATAGGGATGATGCACCGCTTGGGAAGGTGGCAAGAAAATTAACTGTACAGATATAGAGATTAAATTGACCAAAACATGTTTTATTACATTTATTGATATTACAAATGGCATCATACATTGTAAATGCAGTATCTGTTTATACACTATACATTCATCTATATTGTGAACCATGTCACTGAAATGATAAGTGTCAGAGACCGAGGGTGCAGCTGAGCGGGTGAGAGCTTGCCTACCGTGTGTGAGGCCCTGGAGAAGAGTCATAGCACCTGAAAAGAGAAGGTCCCCAAATCATGAATTTCATGAACAAGAGCTATGTGCTCAAGTTAAAATTTCCATTTTTTTTTATTGTTGTTGCTTTTCAAGTTTAAACTTCATGAGACAAAGCTTGTGGCTTTGGGGATGGAAGGGTTATTCTTGGCTCCAAGGAGTATAATCTCTGACATTGCTCACAAAGAATGAGAGTATGATCAAGGTTAAAGTCACACGCCTTCCATTCTCATCCCAGTTTCAAGATGCCGCTTTCCAATTTTGGGAGAAAAATGAACAGAACTTTTGTTAAAAGAAGGACTCTTCATTTTCTAAGAAACAAAGGTTTTTTTTTTCCCTCAAAGTTCGCCAGCTAACTGCTTGTCTGGACACTGGCTCCAGGTATAGGTCATGAGTCTAACTATGTGAAACACCGGCATGAATATTGCAACTTACAAAGGACTTGCAATACAGCTTGACAGAAGTTTCCCTCCATCCACCATGTGGGCCCAAGGATGGAATTTAGGTCATCAGGCCACTAGTCTTACTCACTCACCATCTCACCAGTCCTAGATGACAATTTTCCTCTGTCATCTAAAAGTTTTCTAAGGTTACATCAAGATGACTGGGGCAAAAAAGCCACAATAAAGTCTCCAAAACTGAAACCAGAAACCACAATCAAGTAAGCCACTTTCTCCTCTTTAGGTAGCTATTCTAAGCAAAGAAATGTTTGGGGTATCCCTCCCTCAGATTAAAGGGCTATTCTTAGCTATTTACAGCCAGGGGTGTCTATTATTCCTAGAAACAAGGGCCAGCACACAAACGGAAATTCAGGTTGCTCTCTGATAGAAACAAAAGGTAGCAGCAATGTCGTCTTTATTGGAACAAAGAATTCCTTACAGTAAAAATTCCTAGACAATCCACACGAAGTAAGAACCATTTAATAACCACTGACTATATGCTCTATTTTACTGTGAGTTCAACATACCCCTTCCTGAAAAACATACAATACAGATAGCATTTTATAAGAACTCAGGAGTCACAGAGCTGCAAATCCATAAAAATACAAATGAAAGCCTAAGTGTTATTATGTGAAAAGATTACAGACACAGGGCTTCTGACTCTAGAAAAGTTAATTCAAGTGAAAATCAACATACATGTTTCATAAATGTTCTGAGTTTAAAATGTTGCTGCATCTAGCATTTAAGCCTTCCTCCCCTCCCAACACACACACACACAGGGGACACAAGGTATTCCTAACCATATAGTATTTTTTAATGCACACTCAAAACGGTATCTACTTTTAAAACTTAAAAACATGTACTCAGTAGTACCAAAAATAAGATCACAAGGACACTGATGCTTGAGAAACTTTGTGTGTGCTGGGGACTTAGGCCAAGTGCTCTACCACTGAGCGACATCCCCAGGCTGCTTTTTCTGTTCTGAGACAGGTTCTTTCCAAAGTGCTCAGTCTGGCCTTGAATTCAATCTGTATGAATTCAAGGGTCTGTATGACCCTTTTGCCCCTGCCTCGTCTTCCTGAGATGGGAGTACAGGCTTGCCTTGAGAAAATGTCTCCTTGTAACAGTTTTGTACAGAAACTCTATACCCTATAGCACTATATCCTATCAGGTGTAGTGGGGGAAGACAGACTCATGATATATAACCAGAGTGGCAAATGATTCAACAGATGAAGTTTGGGGTAGCTATGCCTTAAGGAAGAAGTATGAAAGTTCACCTGGTAGCAGATAAAGCAGACCATGCAAAGAGAATGCACGGGACAAGCCCTAGATGGTAAAACTGTGGAATGCATTCGAGAGAAGGTAAGAAATGAGATGGGGGCGATTCTTACCTTTTCCCTCAAGCACCATTTTAGCAGATGACATGGCTCCAGCAATGATCATCCCATGTCTTTGCTGTTTCCTTAGTAATGACACCCTTTGCACTCTTCACAAAGCTTAAGACAATCTAAGTCTTGTTATCATTCTTAGGGGACTTCATTCATGCTGGGACTGATGACTTAGGAGCATGGGGGATGTGGATTCCACACCAATCGTCAACAACCAAACTGTCCACCCTATGAGAAATCATTGACTGGCTAAGTAAACTGTCTCCTAATTAACTTCTCAGTCTAAGTATTCTTTGATGGAAATTCTGGACTTGCCTACTTTACAAATCAAGAAAATGATAGAGGTGAGAATCACACAAAGTGATAGGCCCGGAACTCTGGTAGTCTAACCCCATCTAAACCACACTTAAACATGAAGAGGTTTAATGATCAAGTTTGTATCTAATAGATGAGCTGCCGAGCACCTCATTATTTTTGGCTGCTTCTGGGTATGTTTTTGGGGATGAACAGTAAAACATGCAGTGAGTAACTGAGTAACTACCCCCCTCCTCTGCACCCCCCTGTTGAGCCTCACCCCAACTGAAGGCCAGAATGGAACAAAGATGTTAACACCTCCTGTTTCATCTGCTTGGTTGCCCTGAGCTGTCTCCCTGGCCTTTGCTTGCCTCTGGGTACAAATGGAAACAGACTCTTCTGGATCTCAAGTGTGCTGGCTTTTAGGCTGGTTTTCCTGGCTGTCATGCTTTTGGAGAGTGACTGGAACTGCCACCATTCTTGAGTCTAGCTTGATGATTGTGGGTCTTTTAGAAATTCTCAGCTTCCTTCACAAGAGCCTACTCCTTATGACTTTCTACATGTACATCCTATTGGCTTGGCGTCTCTGGAGACTAATACGGGGGCGAAGAGAGACTGTTAGGAATAGAGATCACATTGAAGTGGTAGGGATTGGGCCGAGCCATACCATCCTAGTGAGCAGACCTTTCCAAAAATGGAGTTTATATTAGAGGCTGCCATTCAGGAATGGTTATGCTACAGTGGCGAAGTGTTAATGATAAGGTTAGGACTTTATAAAAAGGGACACCAGACGGTCTGTTCCCTATTCTCTTGGCCATAGGAGGAGTCTTTATAAAAAATGAGCACACTTGAGATGAATACAGAGGAAGTTGCCATCACTGAGATAAGGTTAGGATATGTACATTTTAGAAAAGATTGTTGTCCTGTTCCCAAATTTACTGTTTCATTTTAATGTATGTGGACATAACTGTAGCTAGCAACAAATCTGAATGAAGGTCATAACAGATGAAATTCACGATGTTTTCCACCAGATTATATAGATGAAGTTATATGGTATGGCGGGGGGAGAATTCAGCAAAATAAATACTTTTTTAATGCAGAACAGTCAACTGCTCAAACAATGTAAACAGTTAGAATATTTGATTTTGTGCATATTAAAAGTGCAGTCTTGGGGTTGGAGAGCTGGCTCAGTTAACAGAGCACTTCCTGCTCTTCCCAAAGGCCAACTCATTCGTTCCCAGGACTCACGCCAGGCAGATCCCAAGCATCTACAGCTCTAGCTCCAGGGCACCACACGCCTCTTCTGGTATCCAAGGGCACCCTCGCATATGGCATACACTCTCACATAAACAAAGATAAAAATTATTTAAAAATGCAGTCTAATCTTCTAGTGTTATACTATTTAAAATATCATTTCCAAAGAGACAGTTCTATTTTTAGCACCTTTGCAGAATGACATTAACTAAAATTTGGGCAAGAGGACTAAGCCTCAACAAGCCAACGCTAAACCCCACCTGACTGACTTTTCTCTCTACCTTCAAAACTCTTGTCCAAAATATTACAACTCAATTTTTGAGTAGCTTATTCTACTTTTTAATTCCCACACTATAGGATGTTTCAACGACTCTGCCTAGCTGAAATGCTGAAGCAGAGCTGAGAAATAATTAGATCATGGTACGATAGAGGTTATGTTTTTCAATGCTTATAATTACCAAAAATAATACTTGGATTGCGTTTATTAGCCTTTCTTTAAAGATAAAAACAATATATCCAGCTTTATACGACCATGTCATCTAAACTATATAGCAATTTCTCCTCTAATTTATAGTAGACATGAATTAAACACAAAACATACACATACTGAATTAAAGTGTCCCAAATCTAGAAATCTTAAGAAAAATAGTTTTCCCTTTAGGAAAAATCTGGCCATGACACAATATATAACACCCATCTGCAGCTGCAGAACCAAGGGCCCATTTATTCTCTATCTTCTGGTCAAGTAGTACTTAAGAGAATTACCTGAAAGCATCAGGAGATTTTCAAGAGAAACTATTTCAAACTTCTGACAGGACAAATTATTCACTGAAGAAAAAAAATAAATTTTGCTATAAAGTAAAAAATATAAAGACTGCCCTGTTCTTTGGCTTCAGAACTAAGTTTTCATTTGACCACTTTCCTGACCTTCCGGAGGATCTGACTCCTGAATGGGACACAGGATCTCCTTACAGTACTACCTTACCTAAACTGGAGAGAGGATGCCCATTTCATCTGCACCTGTGTGCCAGAACAAGTAGGCAGGCAGCCATCAAACAACAGCCCGGAGAAGGCTGGAAAGCAGAAAAATGGCCTAAAAGCCAGCCGTGTACCAGTGGTGACCACAAATCCCTCCTCAGGCGGCCACTCCCTCACTGTCTCTAAGTCTGGCTTCCTTCTTAAACAGCCTCACCTCAGCTCGTAAGAAAAGCACTGCCCTCACGTAATACCTATTTTGGTGTTAGCTGACTTTATGCTGGAATTTTGGTCTTAGCTAATTTTCTTTATGCTGAGATCAATGTTTTGTGTGGTTCTTAACACCTGGTTGTCTGGAAAGCAAGGATAAACACAGAATCACTAAAATCAGATTATAAGCAAAAGCCAGAATCACATAAAGCACCAGGCTGCAGTTTCTTCATGGAGATCATTTCAATATAAATATACGGGCCAGTGAGCTAGCTCAGTGGGTAAAGGGACTTTCTGTGAATCCCTGAAGACACAGCTGGACCTCTGGGGGGAGAGAAATGATTCCGCTATCTGCTGGCCACCCTGTGCTCGCTCACCATGGTACACGGTGCCCTTCACCCAACTAGTAAAACACACTCAGGTGAGGTGGCTCAGCAGGTAAAGGCACTTCCATCCATCTTGGGGAGCCACATGGTAGAGAAGAGAACATAGTCCTGCTCAAGCTGTCCTCTGACCTCTACACAGGCGCCATGACACACGCACAAGCACTCTCCTTCCCAAATGAGACATAATAAAAGAATTACAGGTGAAGTTTAAAAAAAAAGGACTTGACATTCAGGGTTGGATTTGGTGAAATGGTTTACGTTCTATATCACAGACTAACATTTAATCAAAATAGTGAATAATGTAAATAAGTTGATAAAGTTCATTTTGGAAAGAAAAGCTAAGTATACCAGATGATACTCTTCTAACTAGAGGAGAAGAAGGTATTTTGGGAGGCAAAATTATCTAGTGCCACTTCCCATGCAGATAGAGAGCTCAGTAACAAGTACCACATTGCTCATGAAACTCTTCCTGATGGAAGACAAGATGATCTCATTGGAGTTCTCTGGTGAGAAAGGCACTGTGACACAGTGAGGCTGTGCGCGCCACCATGACACAGCGAGCTGGCGCGCGTCACTGTGATACAGCGAGGCGGGTATGTACCACGGTGACACAGCGAGCTGGTGCGCATCACTGTGATACAGCGAGGCGGGTATGTACCATGGTGACACAGCGAGGCTGCGCACGCCACTGTGACACAGGAGGTGGCATGCTTTGAGGGCTGAATGCTGATATAGGAACTGTGAAATGAGGACTTTGTTTACAACATATGTATGGGAGGTGAGGATGATGACCGCTCCTACCACACAGCTTTTGTGGGACACAATGTGATGATGCATATAAACGCTTGAAGACAGTGGCTGGTTTAGAGTAAGCCTCTCAATAAACAAAGGCTATTATTGTCATTATTATTGTATAGGTGAAGAAACAGACTAAAAAGATTAAGCTCAAAGTCATGATTACTAACAGGCAAAGTTAGAAATAGAATTCTAATCTAAATATATCCCTACTACCCTGTATTACCATATGGATATCTCCTTTTAATTCTTTTTATGCTACAAAGCTTATTTTTGTAAATGAAGCTATCATTTCAGATTCAACGGCACTGACAGCACTCGATTTAAAATTTTTCTTTTCAGTAGGAAGGAAATTAATGGCAGGCATTAAAAGGATGTGGTCTTAGTCGGGGGATGGTGCTGTCCATCCGTAATCCCAGTACTTGAGAGGCCTAGGCAGGAAGATCAAAGACTTGGAGCCTGGCCTGGGATATAGGCCAGCCTCAGATCCACTCAAAAATTAACAAATGAATCACCAAGTAAATAAACAAAAGAAACTAGTCTCTTTGGAAAATCAGGATGGAGACTATATCTAGGTATATAAGAGGTTAACAATGACTTCTATAACTTACAAAAAAACGAGAGAAAAAGAGAGAGGGAGAGAAAAAAAAAGGAAAAAGAACAAAAGAAAGAAATAGCTCATGGGCAGAATGAATGCATGCTCAAAAGGCAGGCAGAAGGCTATGCAGCTTGCTCATTGAATATGTGCATTAAAACAGACAAAAGCAGTCCAAGTCTAAAACATCCTGGTAGGACGTGACTCACTCTGTACCTTGTACTAACTGTAATGTACTGTAAAGACATCTATGCAGAGAACAGGGAATTGACTTTAACGGTTCCAGGGTAAGAAATAAAAGACTAAATAAGGCCTTCAACAGCTTTATTGAAATCTGTATAAATAAACATGCACATTTCAAATGTAAACTCAAGTGAACCCAAGTGCTGACAAAATATTAACCTCTGTCATGCAGGAGGTTAGTTTACATAAAAAAGAACAAAGAAAAGAAAAAAAAGACAAAAAAAGAAAGAAAAGAAAAGAAAAAAATAAACACCCAAAGCAGCCTTTAAAAGACCAGGGTGAAAAACCCGCTTTAATATCAAGATATAAAGCAAAGCCATGATCAACATACCTTACTTATCCTGGTCAAATGCACTTTTCTCCCTTTTCTTTTAAAATGCTAACATAAATAAATAATTTACCAAAATGTGCACTCACAGAGTGAACTTTTATTTACAATACACAATTTATAATCTATTGTATTTGATTAGTTCAAGTGAAGAACATTATACTTTTTGCTTTAATAACAGTGGGACACGAAGCGGTTTCTCAGGTAGTCAGATGTGAAGTGTGCCCCAGCATTTAGTCCCCTATTAAAGGCAGTATTGTATGCCAATCAATGATACATTCTTTCAACTGGACCATAGGGAAAGAAAGCAGCAAATGAAAATGTTTCAAATGCTCACATATGTATTTGGCATCCTGGATCCTTGAATGTAGGAAACTAAAAGAAAACCCAAGGTTTGTAGCTTCCTATGCTGCTGCACAGGTCTGATTCTGGGAACAGGCAAACGCCCTCTCTTATACAAGTGCCCTTCTGAGAAAGCTGTAAGGCTATGGTGATTTCCATCAGGAACACACAGAGAAAGTGAACAGACCTACCTCTAGAGCCAAGTTCTCAGGAGTCAAAGGCTAGCACATGGACAACGTTCCCTCACCTAAGACTGATGCCACTTTCACTTCAGATACGTAATACTACTCAGTCTGTCCTTACGTCAGAGTAACTGGGAGAGCGAAAGAGTTGGGCTAAATCACCAAAAATGGGGCAGAGAACAACAGAGAGCAAAAAAAACTGAATTTGGACCAACAGTGGATGAGAGATAAGCATTTAAAACCAAAACAAATCTGAGATTTTGAAGAACAGATTCCAATGGTAGTGAGGGATACTTACACGTGGCTGAAAAATGACTTGTGGCGGACTGTGAAATCTAGAGCCTGCTCCCACAGTGCGGTAAATGCAGTGCTTTGTGTTTTAATGATGCAACAAAAGGAAATTATGCCAAGATTACTTTTCATGGTACGATTTTTTTTTAAACAGACCCACATTGATTACCAGGGACAGATTTGAAAATCTGGCTTTCCAAAGACACACTGCAGTATGTGTGCCGCACAGACACTGCAGCGGAGTACCGGAGTGGTGCAGACAGCAGCCTAACACACACCAACTACATTACCCAAGAACTAAGTTCAGCCATAGTTTTCTTGCAGTATTATTAGAGCAAAATTAATGACCAACATCCACAAATTTAACATTTGTCATCAATTAAGTCACATCCAAAAAAATTAAAGAAAACATAATTCGTCAAAACAGCAGCAAACTTAAAAGGGATTTATTTGTGATTTCCTATATATATTTAGCTTGTAAATACAAGACCGTAGATGTATTCAGAGACAATTTCTGTTAAAGTTTTCATTGTGTTTCACTTCAAGTACTGCACAAGTTAAAATCTGATAAAGGATTTACATTCGGTTATCTGAAACGCCTCATCTCAGACTCTGTTTTAATGTGGTGGATCACTTCATTTCCATAGACACCACCAGCAGGAAAGTCTCTCTTTATGGCTTCTCGGACTTTCATTAATTAGTGTGCATACAGTTTTCATTTTCTATGTCATTGTCATTATCATTGCTGTCTTCGTCACTTTCCAGGGGGATACCTGTGGCAGCTGAAGCACCTTTAGTTTCTCGGTCAAGAGGGAAGAAGCCAGTTCCGCTGAAAGTGTCTTGTCTCTGGTAGAAGAGCACGTATGCTGCTTTGGACTGTCAAACAAGCAGAGGATGTCAACACACAAAGACCATGTTTGATACAGTGTGGATTTTTAGCTAACAACCAATTTTAGTGACAAAAAATAAAATAGAAGAACTACACATGACCAAATGGAAGTTTATAAAATTGGCCAAATGTAATTATTTCTAGACTTAAAAATAAGTATTTTCATTCAATATAAATTGGACTAAGAAATATATACAGCTGAAACACAATGAACTTATTTACTATAATATGAAATACAATTGTTTTGCTTTCTTTTAATGTGTCTTTCTAGCCAAGACTACATGTTTCAGCTCAGCCTTGACCTCCAGCGCAATGTCCTCTTACTGTATTAACACTTCCCTGATGGATAAAAATGATGAACATTGTTCCCAGTATTTATCAGGAAAATACTAATTTTTAAAAAAAGACATGAAAGCACAAGAAGATGACTAAGGAATTGAAAAGGGGAAGAGAGGAAGAAAGACAAGAGAAGAAAAGTTTTTCCTTTTTGAGAGATATATTTTCCTTGTGTAGCCCTGGCTGTCCTGGAACTCATTCTGTAGACCTAGTAGCTCTGCAGAACCCAGAGATCCACCTGCCTCTGCCTCCTGAGAGCTGGGACTAAAGGTGTGCAGCCATAACTCCCAGCTTGAAAAAATTATTTTAAAAGAATATTTTCCATCAAACATAACTATAGATTTTAAAATTTACTAATTTTTAAAAATTTATATTAGTTTTGTCTGCATGTACGTCTGAGCATCACTTAGAAATTCAATGCGTGAAGAAGTCAGAGGAGAACACTGGATCCCCTGGAACCAGAGTTAGAGACAGTTGTGAACTTCCATGTGGGTGCTGAAAATCAAAAATCAGGCTCTTAACCACTGAGCCATCTTTCTTGCTCTTGTATCATTAAAAAAAAAAAAAAAAGGTCAGGCTGAATATATGAATCTACAGGAAATTAAAATAGCTCTGCCGAGCAAAGGAAACAATCAGCAAAGTAAACTGACAGGCCACATAATGACAGAAAAATCTTTGCTAGCTACATCTCAGACAGTTAAATCTACATTAAATATATAAAGAACTAAAAAAAATTAAACACCCTCCCAATCAAAAATGTCAATCAATAAATGGGCCAATGAAATATACATTTCTTAAACTCAAATAGCCAATAGTTTAAAAAATATTAATCACGTTTAGCCATAAGAAAATGCAAATTCAGAGTGTCCATCTCACTGCAGTCAGCGTGGTTAAGATCAAGAAACAAAGGATAGGTGCTGTTGAGGATGTAGGGAAAGCGGACCTTCATTAACTGCTGGTGGTAGTGGGAACTAGTACAGACAGCCCGTTATATTGCTGCTACATTCACACAAAAGTGAATCACAACCAGTCTATATATATATATATATTCATTAACAGATGACTGGATGCTGAAAATAAGATGTGTATGTGTGTGTGTGTGTATATATAAAAACACACAATGGGATTTTATTTAACAGTCAAGAAAAATGAAATAATACATTTTCAGGAAAATAAATGATCTAGTGGGATGACGGGCTCAAAAATACAAAAATCCTATTTTCTCATAAGCAAATTCCAACTTTTCAATGTTTTATGCATGTATGTATTTAATATTTTATGCACACATGTATTCTTATGTATGTATACACACACATATTTAACATATGTGTGTATTTAAGTGGTTTTGAGAGTGGGTACAGGCAATGAAATCATATAGCAAACCACGAGAAAGGAACAAGAGGTTTTGAGGAAAAGGAATGCGTGAAAGAACACATGACACACAAGTGGCCAAGAGGCTGTGGGGGTTGACGGGTGCAAGGGACAAGAGAAAAGAGGAGAAAAAGAAATCAACAGAAAAATGTGCATGAAATGTCATAATGAAACCTAATATTCTGTAAGCTAACAAAAACAAAAGATAGTCCAGGCTGAGCTGGAACTTGCAAAATAGTGCATGATGCTCTGAACTTGTGATCCCCCTGCCTGAGTCTCTGAAATGCTAAGATCACAGACATGTGCCACCAGAGCTGGTCAATCACTCTGATTCCTTATGTACTATGCCAGACATCTCTCTCCGGCTTAATCAATACTTAAGTTTTTCTGCATCAAAAACCACTCCCAAGAGAACTTCCATTCTCCATTCTCCACAATCCCTCTTCCTCTCCTTGGGCTGGTAGAGTGGCCACCATCTCACCAACAGTCCTAAGCATCCTAATGGAACGGCTTGCCGCGGGGTGACAGTCAACTAGTGGCCTTTTAAAGTAATACTGGTCCATCTCTCAGGAACATTAACATCTCACCGTGTCTTCTGTCCAGTAACCTTCATCTTCGGTGACACCACTTCTCTTTGAGCCCACTCTCTGCCAGTTCTATCACTAAGTCCTTTAAAACACATGTTCTGCCCTCAGAACCCATCATTCTCAATTTGATTCCCTCATTAGGCATCCTAGCACCCAGACAGTAGGACTATTATGAGGCAGAGGCCAGCCTGGACTACACAGTGAGACCCTGGCTCAGGAGAGAATCTACTTCTCACCCTGAACTTGAGTTAAGTATTAGCGTCCCACTACAAGAACGTTCCCGCAACTAGGTATCATGCACTCCAAATGTCACTGGCAAACTTTCTTCCAGTTTTGGTAAATCTTGCATTTCTCATCTTCATAGGCAACTCCAGTCAGATTTTACCAATTCCATCTAGTAACTATTTCACAAGCTCATCTTCTTCATGTCCAGATTATTTTAAGTGCTGAAATGACCCGTCAGCCTGCTGGATAGCCTTTCTGCTCTTTTACTTGGTTCCTTCAATCTCCCTTGTTTACTGTTCTCTGAGAGAAGTGCACACATACACAGTGCTGTCGGGTGACTCACCAATCCATTACCTAGTGGCCCAAAGTTTAACATCTAGGATGTCAGTTTTCTTTACCTGAGCACTAATCTGATTTTGTCTCATTTCACTACCTGATTTCTGATTTCTTCCCAAAAACCATATATAAACTTTCCTTTTCAGTCATGTCAAATGATTTTCTATTCTGTCAAAATGCCACACCTTGCCACTCCTCCTTGTCTAGAACACCTGTGATGCGCCTATGTAATTTACGCAGAGTCAGGTCACACGCCACCTTGGCGACACGGGCTTTCTATACTCTTGTTTGCTCAAGCACAGCAGTCCCCTGTTTCTCAGAGACATACTTAAAAGTAATTGTCATGTTATGATGTTAATCTTCCGTTCTCGGCTGGTCAGGGATAGAGACAGCAAAATACACACAGCTGTTTAGAATGGAGTTCTCACTATGCCATCCCGGACACGTACACAAAGGTATTCAGATACTAGTTGACTAAATGAAGAATCTCGGCTAAAATATATAGCAGCATCAAATCTACCTTTTATTTTTGGGGGTTAGTCTCAACATAGGTTAGGCTTGTTTCAAACTCATTATATCACAAAGAATGTCCCTGAGATCCTGATGTTCTTGCCTCCACTGTCTGGGTTCTGGGAATACAGGATTGTGTGTGGAATCAAACTCATGGCCTCTATCTATGAGCTACGTTATCAGTTCCCAAACTGTTTTATAAGCAAGATAAATTTTTATTTGAAGGCAGAATTAGGGCAGTTCATTTTAGGATGTTTGGGCTGAAAGATTAGAAAAAAGACTCATATAACTATTTTTAAAAATAATATAGGATTCAAGCATGTTTTTGTTACAGATGTCATCTCATAAGCTATATATAATATTGCCTAGGTATGAAGAAAGATATACCATAGAGGTTTGTGTAAGAACATTCTTTGGTATTGGTACAATAGCAACACTGCTTATGAACATGTTCTCAGAACACATACAAACTATAAGACTGCATAGCATACACACAAACACACATGGGGATGGGAGAGAAAGGAAAAGATACAAAAAGTTATTTTGGACCTACTTATAAAATGACAGATTACATCTACACCAATAAATGGCTCGGAAGTTTACTAACTTGCTCTAAGAAGCTGAACTCTTGAAACAAACAAATGAACAACAATAAAAAAAAAAACGAAAAACTAAAACCTAATGTCTATTCTAAGTAGTATTTAATCTGGGAACAAAGGAGTCAGTGTTTCTAACATCAACTGAGACCTATACAGAAAATACAAGAAAATACTGCTACTTCTTTTTTTAACCAAAAACAAACAAAAAACCAAACTTCTAAAATTTTATGTGCCTAGGTGTTCTGTCTGGATATATGTCTGTGTACCATGTGCAGGTCTGGTGTTGTGGAGGCCAAAGGGCAACAGATCTCCTGCAACAGGAGTTATGGTTGTGTCGGCTGCTGGGAATGGAACCTGCATCCTCTGGAAGAGCAGTCAGAGCAGAGAGACTTCTGAGTCCTCTCTCCAGCTCCCTTAGATCTCTTACTCTTGATACTGTAATTAATAAGTGCAGCTTAGAGAAAAACAAGCTTCTATGGAACGACTCAGTTTTGTTCTTTTTTAAAAACACACACTATAATCTTCTTCCATCAATTAATATTTGGAAATAAAAATGTACTCTGTTGTGAAACGAAACAAACACTAGTGTGCAGAGAGAGCCTCCTGACCCTTCTACTAACAAGAAGATGCAGAGTGACACCTGCAGCAGGCTGGCCTTTTAAAAATCTATAAACCCTGTACATCCTCATGTGTCTAACAGTCTGACCATCAGCAGCCAGTGTCTGAGTAGCCCAGAGCTGCGCCGACTTCTCCAGAGGAAAACAAGTTCCCATCAGAAACTTGTTTCATCTGAAAATGACAAGACAAATTTCACACTACAATTTATGGTTCTGATAAAGAGAAAATTCTGAAGATAAATTTCCAACCAACCATCTTCTACATACTGAAATCAGAAGAAATCAGAACACGAGCCTTTAGCCAGAGCAGCTTCTGGAGAGTGGACTAGTGTTCCAAAGGGCCCTTTTTCTTTTCTGTTTTTGAGACAGGGTTTCTCTGAGTAGCCCTGGTTGTCCTGGAACTCTGTAGAGCAGGCTGGCATCTGTTAAATTTGTATTACCCTGTAAGCTGCTGGCCCATGAGCTCAGAAAGTGAAGGCATACTTACCACAATTTGGTCTTCAGACGCAGTGGAGACACTACTGTCATCAAAATAGTACCACTTTCCATCATCTTTATTTTTTGCAAAAGCAGTATCTAATGAAAAAATATAATTACTTCTATGACTGGAGTATCTATGGCTTTGAGGGGGGGGGAATTCTCAAAACTCTATAATCACCTACATAAGAAATATCTACTAAATGACATGATAATCATCTATATCAGGCATAATATATATCCACTTGATTTGACAAAGGCTTTTAGAATAGTTTCTAGCAATTGAAAGGCTTAAGACATACTTTTTTCCTAAGATGAAATGTGATTTTTTTCAGAAGAGGAAAAATAGCATTATTATTATTTTTTTAATTAACAGTGATTATGTGACCAGGAGCAGTGCTATGTACTGTGCCTACACTAAGGTGTTTCCATTACTCTTCACACTGTAAATATAGAGACCAAGGCTTCCAGAAGCAGACTTTGTTAAGGCACTGTAGCTGATATGCAGCAGAGCTAGGACTTAAAACCAAGACTGCTTCTGCATCGAGAATTTCTATTTATTTACTTATTTATTTAAATTTTCTTTTTTCTTCTTCTTTTTTTTTTTTTGGTTTTTTGAGACAGGGTTTCTCTGTGGCTTTGGAGCCTGTCCTGGAACTAGCTCTGTAGACCAGGCTGGTCTCGAACTCACAGAGATTCGCCTGCCTCTGCCTCCCGAGTGCTGGGATTAAAGGCGTGCGCCACCATCGCCTGGCTTATTTAAATTTTCTATATTTTCTTTTCTAACAACTCTACTTAATCTGTACTTTTTACACATTAGAATTTCTTCTGTCTTTAACGACAGAAGATAAAAAATACAGCGACTTCATTATCCATGCTCTGTACAGACCATCTACTTAAAACTCCTGTGTGCTAACAGAGCACTTCCCAACACGGTCATTCACTTGCGCTGGCTTTAATGAGGAACTGAAAAGCAGCCTCCTTCGTGCATCCCTCAAAGCTTTCTTTTGCTCCTCCTTCCATCCAATGGGATTCACTACTAAAGAGCTGTGCATGTCCTTGTTCGGTACTCTTTTGAGGATCCACCAACTCAACAGTATTATGTCTTTGTTCTGTCTACTTTCTTAAACCTGCTGAACTCATTTGAGGGAAGCCTACTGTGTGTGGTGAGTTTGCTACCTGAACTCAAGAGAATTGCAGTATAGACAATGCACTTACAGAAAAAAACATATTCTCAGTCTTAAAGAAAATATATAATCTCAGATTAAATAAATAATAAATAAAAGTCTTTGAAAATAGTAGCAAGATAAGTCTTTGGGGAGGATTATTAAAAAGTCATAGTGAGAAAACAATAAAAAAATATAGCCTGATAGTAACTATAAATAGCCTAAAATAAATTGGAATTTTGGGTGAAATGAATATACTTTTAGAGAAATGGAAAAATGTTCAAATATACAAATAAGAAAAAGAAAACTGCCCAATAATATCATAATAGTCCAACAATGACATAAGGAGAAAATTTTATGGGGTAAAGTCCATAGTTTGACAGAGAATTCCAGTATGCCTGATGAATAATTATTCCCCATATTGTTTTGATGATTGCAGGAAATAAAAAAATCCAATCTAGCTTCTTTATAACCATAAGTTCAATCAAAATGAAATAATAATAATAATAATGAAAGACTCATGAATGAAATTGTTAACAGTCCTTATGAGTCAACTTTGCATTAAAAATGACAAAAAGACAAATTCAAGAATGAAAATCTGCCACAGTCAACCTCGGACGATCTGGCATTCAGTTTTGTCAAGAATGCCCCTTCTGGGTAGTTCAAAGGAACCCTCAGCTAACATCATCAACAGTGACATTTCACAGTCTTAGAGTAGTAAGGAGTTAAATGTGATTTAAGTGGCAAGATACAGTGCAATCAATTTAAATCACCCAGTGGTGAAAGCAACAGATTAAACAGGTATGAACCGACAAGTCTTAGGAAAGTTACTAAAATCATTAGAAAGTTATTAAAATCATTGCTTACGTTAACACATGTGCACAGACATGTGAGCAGGAAGAGAATGAAGAATGGGGAGGGAAGCACCTGAACAGACCCAGGCCTTCAGTTGAGGAGGATTAACTAATCCCTTTAGAACCGGGTTTTAAAATAAAGCTGATTCATTCATTTACAAGGTATTGAACAATGATTACATGCAAGATACACCTGACAATTTATTTACTTTAAAAAGTATGAACTATCTTACAGGAAAAACTACAGATGGGAAAAATGGTAAAACAACTTACAATGTCCACCTCCCATCCCTCCATAGTGGTTGGAAACAGCAATCAAATTATAGCGGCAAGGGCCTGCGTTTGGATTAATCAGGAATTCTGACATATCCAAGTCACTGTTAAAGAAGAATTCAGTTAAGTTATGCTTTCATTAGAACTAATGAAAATCTTTTTCTTTTAAAACAATAAATTCTAGGCCGGGCGGTGGTGGTGCACGCCTTTAATCCCAGCACTCGGGAGGCAGAGGCAGGCGGATCTCTGTGAGTTCGAGACCAGCCTGGTCTACAACAGCTAGTTCCAGGACAGGCTCTAAAAACCACAGAGAAACCCTGTCTCGAAAAAAAAAAAAAAAAACCCAAAGAAAACCCCAATAAATTCTAGTATCTTCTGTTAGTACTGACTCTCACATATGCACATACACAATCATTAATACAATATCTCACATACACAGACACCCCTCATACAAGAAATTACCTAGAGATAACCTACCAAGCAAATTATATACTGAGATTTGAGTGTTTGGAAATCCTTGTCTCAAAGTAATAACTTGACAATAAATGCTATTCTGATTAATGTCTTCATGCTAACACATTTATAGTGTGCCAGCATGTTTTCAAGATGAAAAGTGAAAAGCAACTTCTTTATGAACATTCAAGAGTTAAAAGCTTGGAGAACCCACTGCTGCCACTTTTCCCAGCAAGTACACTCTCTGTGTTCTCCACAAAGATGGGTGTGGCTCCCACCCTCAACAAAGAAGCATCTTTTGCTGCAGAAGGAGATCACTTTCAGTCGAAACTGGTCAACATGTAAAGACAGAAGGTCTGTGGGAGTGCTTGTTTCCAATGAATACAGTCACAACAATTGTGAAATAGTGATCCTGACAAATTATTAGAACTAGTCGAAGCTTCAAGGCTTAAACTGGTTCGAATATATCTGACATTTACTATGATAAAACAGGAATATCATCACATCAGTTTGAAAAAAGAAGATCCAATGCTTACTAAATACAGTTTAAACTTACCTGATGGGAAAATCGACTAGCGTATCTAACTTGTCTCTCATGTAGCGACTATAGGAAAATCGTTTGAGGTGCACCACAAGCACTGGAGGCAGGGACCATAAATCTAACTTCTTTGTGGCTTGCTGATGTTCTTTACAATTTGGACAATACCTATAGAGAAGAAAAAAGTCATAAAGCTTGACAGAGGCACAAACAAAAGATTTGTATTAATGAAAACTACAAATCAAAAATCAATGTTTACTAAGTTTTACATTTTATCAGTAATTACTGTACACTTAATATATGTGAACATGAAAACAATTCCTCATTATTTTTATCTCATACATTTTTCAGATAAGCTTAATCATTATAAATATATAGATAAATATTCAAAGAAATGATGAAAGTGGTTATTAAAGAAAAGGCAGTCATGAGAGTAAAGGTAACCAATACTTTACAAAGGGTGTCAGCACCCCTCTTTAGACTAGAACTTACTATCTAATGATCTTACTAAAAATTTAAGGAAGCTTAGTTAATATTTTGCCAACATGACCAGAGTAAATCTTTAAAGAAAAGGAACTAGACACAACCATCTAACGTCTTTTCTCACCAGGGGTCTTCAGCACCGAGTTTTTCTTTTGTTGTAAAGAGCTCAATGCAGTCTTTCAATTTCACGAAGGGTTTTTTTGGAGGTTTATATTCCACACTTTCATGTTTTTCAAAATCCTAAAGAGAAGCATTTCTCGAGTTCAGAGAACAAACGAAACAGAACTCAAGCATCTTAGTGACTTATCTTACTAAGAATACTGAAAATATACCAGCTTATGAACGAGTAAGGACACAGAAAGCATGTTCAAAACCAACCTTTTGCCTTAAAAAGTAAACAGGTTCATGATTTTCTTTTTTTTTTTAATGGTTAAAAATAAACATATATGTAGAAGCAAGGGAGAAGAGAGGAGTAAGGGCCAGCTCTCAACAGTCACACCAAGAGAGGAGTAAGGCCAGCTCTCAACAGTCACACCAAGAGAGGAGTAAGGCCAGCTCTCAACAGTCACACCAAGAGAGGAGTAAGGCCAGCTCTCAACAGTCATGTGAAAAGGCAAAGACGGCCCAGGAGTGAGGGCTCACCTCGGCAGCATTCTCATCAAAGTATCTCTTTTTCAAATCAGGATCCCAGTCCAAAGCCAGAAAAGATCTTTCTAAGGTGGAAAAATATTTTTTCATGAAAAATGCTGTAAGCTTTAGTTTTAAAATAAACAGTATCTTAATGCCAACATATATACTACAGAAAAGAAAGAGCAATTTCTTTAAAGCACTATTTTCTACCTGCACTAGGTGATCAGAGCAAACACTAACAGCTATTTCCAAGTCACTGAATAATCTAAGCATTAAAAAATAATACAAAGCTAAAGCATACATACACTAACCTCATTTTAGTATCACTTATTATATGAAGACATTAAGGCTTTTATTCCTTATAGACAAGTATTTATTTTCATGACAGGTCTAAATTTCATGGTCTACACATAAAAATACCTTGTTATGCTTAAGTTTAGTGTTCAAACTATTTCTCACAGACACTCACCATCTAGCCGAAGCTGCCTATCATCAAATCTTATATGCCTGGTGTCATCTTTGATGTAGTTGATATCAGTGTTGCCTAAATTGATGAACTGGAATGTAAACAATCGCTTTTTGTGTCCCGTGAGTTGACCTTTGCAAGTTTCTTCAGTACACAATCCATTTTCAGAATCGTTGTCTCCTCCAACCGAATCTTCAGACTGACTGTTGTCATTCTCTGAAGGAAGTTCTTGATCCTGGCTGGACTCATCATCTGGTTCATCTGTCTCCATCTCACCTTGGCATTTAAATAAGAATCTTTACATTAGCCATACATTACATTTCAAAGTAGGTATTACTTTTCCATATCGACTCTTGTGTTTTAACTTATTAATTCAGATCTCAACCTTTTCTTTGGGGCAATATTGTCTAGGTCAGAAGTGTTTAGAATATGACAAGAAAGTCTTACTTGGTGAGCCTTCTTCATGTATGCCATTTGGGCCGTTCCCATTAATATTCTGGTCCTCACAGCAACGCAGGGGTCCATCAGTTTCTTCAGTTTCAGTAGACATCTTGACATACCGGCTGCAGTAAAATCAGGCAGCCAATAAGCTTGTAAAATTAACTTTCCATTTTACTTAATAAACAATTTCAATTCAAACTCCAACCTAGCACTCATATAGTAAAGCTGGATAACAATTTATATCTGGGTTGCTTTTAATATAATAAAGTGATTTACTTCTATAATTTTTGCTTTTTACTGCTATTGTTTTTGAGAAAGAGTATCACTGTGTACCTGCAGTCAGCTTGGAACTCTCTATGTAGACCAGGCTGGCCCTGAACTAGTTCTCCTGTCTCTGCCTCCTCAGTTCTGAAATTAAAGGAATGTGCCACTACACCTGGTTGCATGTTCTTTTCAATTTTTTAAAATTTAATTACATTTTTGTTTATCTGTGTGCAGATATAGATTAGAGGACAAACTCGTAGCTTCTGGCTCTTTCCTTCTACCTCATCGGCTTCAGGGATTGAATTCAGGTTTTTGGGCATGGTGGCAAGCATCCTTACCTACTGAATCATCTCATCAGTTCTGGTTTTTCCAAGTTTTATATGTTAAAAGTACAGCACAGTAGATCATTTCTGAACTTAAAAAGTTAAGAATTTTATAAATGATGCTCATTACCATGCTGTATATTGTTGCTAGGAACACTTTTATATTTGTGCAATGTGATTTTCATAAATGGATCATGAATTTATAATGATTTGGTTTATAGAAAATAAAAAGAATGTCAGCCATAAGGGTAAAATAGCGGTCTTTAATTGTATTCGTCATACCTTATTTACTTGAAGACTATAAAAAAGAAATCAGCTGGGCGGTGGTGGCACATGCCTCTCAGCACTCAGGAGGCACAGGTAGGCGGATCTCTGTGAGCTTGAGGCCAGCCTGGTCTACAAGAGCTAATTCCAGGACAGGCTCTAAAGCTACAGAGAAACCCTGTCTCAACGCTTCCCCCCCCCCCAAAAAAAAAAAATCAAAGTGTGGTGTACTATCTCACCATCTGCCACAAAAGCTTTTTCTTTTAAATCCACATGCATTAAAAAAAAGGGCCATTTGACATTTATTATGATTTCTAGTTTGTTCTTGTATTACATTTATCTGCCAACTAAAACTTCCAACAGTAAACTTTTGGTGTAAAACAGCTAAGAATTCATGTTTCTGGATTTGAAATAATCTCAGTTGTGTATTTTATGTGAGGAGCAAGTCAAGGGACTAAATTGTCATTTTATTTTTACTTCATTATTGGGGGGTGAGAGTTGAGGCACTCTTTGATGTAGTCCAGAATGGCCTCAGATATACAATATAAAAGAAACAGGAATAGAATTCTTGATTTTCCGGCCTCCATATCAAGTGCTGAAATTATAAGTACACATACCAACCCCAGTCCATGCTGCGGGGTCTCATGCTGGACTGAGATCACAGGTGTTCATCACTGCCATACCTGGCTGCCATCAACTTTCTATCAGTTTGGTTAGATATGTATATAACACTCTGGTATTACTTGCACAATGACATTCATTAGCTTTTTTATATTTTATTCTTATGTTTATTTTGCATAGTTCAGCTTATTTGGCACTTACCACATTCTCAAGAGTAGAAGATTATAGAGTTTATCTTCAGTATTGTTTCGTGGTACAGCCATAAGAAAAGGCTGACCAAACAGTGAAGAGCCAGTATGGTGGGTATAACTTGAGTGTCTGAATTTTTCTCTTAGGCAAACAGGAATAACCACATGTTCTGTGTCTTCTGTCCTGTTGATGTTAATTTCAAACCTACAAGGGCGGGAATGACCATAAGTTTTACGTTAGTTCTTTAAATTTCTTACCCCCCCCAACAACAGACTGTAAATGGATATTATACTTACACGTAAATGTCATCCCGCTCCATAATACTACTGAGATTCTCATCCATGGCAAATATCCTGTGAAATCTATGATTGTATATGTCAGTGACTATCATCTAGAAGGAAATAAATGTCTATTAAGCTGGTTTTACAATACTGAGAAACCAAACCCCAATTTCCATACTTCAATCTCAGAAACATCTCACCTTATCTGCAGGCACTCCTGACAAAGCAGACAATGCTGTACAAAGATCTAGTATATTTCCAATTTTGGGCACAATAACTTTGTACTAAAAAACAAACAGAAATTGTAATGAATCTATGGCACCGGGAAAACACTCAACATTCAAGTGTCAGCTCCCGGGTGATAATGCCCATCACAAGGACTTCCTAGCTGTACTGTACGCTGGTTCACTGAATCAAAGACCTACCTTAGCCCACCTCCTGGACCTGTCACCACGAAGCTGTTTCTGGCGTCTTATACTCAATAGGTTACTTCTTACCTCTTTTTGGTTATTGTACAGATTTCTAGTCCTTAGGATGCTTTTCTCTCTACTGTCATGATGTCATTCACCTAGACTCTACCCTCTTATTATTTTAACCACCCTGCAACAAAATCTTTGTTTTTTTCCGCTCAGTTCTATTTTTGTTGAACTGTGATTTGAATTAAGAATGACTCCCATATGCTTATATGTTTGAGTGCTTAGTCATGAGAGAATGATGTTATTTGAAAGGATTAGGAGTTGTGTCACTGGGGATGGGTTTCAAAAGTCCAAGCCAGTCCCATTGTGCTTCTCTTCCTGCTGCCTATGGATCTGGATGTAGGGCTCTCAGCTCCTTCTCCAGCACCATGTCTGCCTGCATGCTGCCATGCTTTCCGCCATGATGACAATGGACCAAATAAACCTCTGGACTGTAAGCCAGTGTCAATGGACTGTTTCCCTTAAAGAGTTGCCATGGCCATGGTGTCTCCACAGCAACAGAGATATTAACTTTCTCACAGAGTTTGTATATGCTGAGAGAACTTCTCAAACCTCAGCACTGGCAGGCTACAAATCAGAGTTGAGTTCACCACTGCCAGGAGCACTTCTGTGGGTCACTCCCTTGTTCAGGAGCACTTCTGTGGTCACTCCCTTGTCCAAAAGCACTTCTGTGGTCACTCCCTTGTCCAGCATGCAGTAGCTATTTGCATCTGCCCCATTTCTTAGCATTCTATTTCCTTTCTCCTTTCACTCCCTGAAGAACACTTCACCTAGAAAACTGAAGCCTCTTTAAGTAGGAAAGTCTGGCTTCCTGTCCTTTACAAACCTCAAGTCCAGAGGTTGTTTTGGTCCTGTCTCTGAGACTATGGGAAGACAGAGATCTTTCTTCCCATGCACACCTGACCCTAACACCTAAGAATGCTATCTTTTTCTTTTTTGACACCTAAACTCCTTCTCCATTTACCTTAACTTCATGTGAGTACTGAAATATACACAAGTCTTAAAAAATTAACAAACAAATCCCTAAACCAAAATAGTCCTTTACTGTCTTTCCCTACCAATTCCCCATTTCCTAGAGCTCCCTGTGTCACTGAAAACTCAAGCAGTCTCACTTCAGTTTAAGAATGTAAGTTCAATGAATACTGAGTATCTCCATCTAGATTTTCCTCATGTGCCCCAAACAGTGCAACTCTGAACACAAGTGCAGGTGTGCCTCAATCCTTCCATCACTTTGAATGAAGGAGCTGGTAGTTTTAAGAACACTGCATAGACACTATTCTTACTAAGAGTAAAATAAACTCCAACACTTCAAGCATCAATAGTAAGAGAACTCTGTTCAAAGGACACCTTTCATACAGTTCTATTTCTATTATGTACCAACAAATTTGAGATATCTGGCTAGAACCCTAACTTAGGAATTTATAGCAAACAATATAGGAAAGCAGGAACCAAATCTACTCTGTTTAGGGACAAAGGCAGGTTTCATTCTAGGCACCCACATGGTAGTTGACAAACAATCTGTAACTCTAGGCTACGGGAGGCAATGTCCTCTTTAGGCCTCACCAGTACCAAGAACACATGTGGTATACAGACATATATGCAAGCAAAATACCTATATACATAAATTTAAAAATTAATAGAAAAATAGAGATAGTAATACTGTTATTAATCTTTTAAGCAAATACCTCAAATTATAAAACAAACATCTTGGTTGTCTTTTATGTGAGAAAGAAATTTGAAAGTTTATTTTTTCTATGACATCCTTCAACTTTCCATGACTCTAAAAAGGCATAACTTCCAGAGGATTTGGCTTATAAAATCTATTACACAATAAACTTTATTATTGGATTGTGCTGGAGAAACCAACAGGTTTTAGTCATATCACTAGTTAAGTAAAATTAACAAATAAAAAGATCATTACTTACTTGCATAGGTTTAGTAAGTGGATCCATTCTAACTAAATAAACTTCCAAGCTACGTTCTTTTTTCATGGGCAATGGAAGTGTCAAGTAGCAAAAAGGGTCAAAGGTTACTGAGATCTTAGCACACTCAGGACACACTAAAGTAGATTTGAAAAGGCCATGAAATATATCTACTATGATAGAATCATTTCTTTTCAAATGGTTTTCCCAGGCTTCTTCAGCAACCACCTACAAGGAAAAGGAACACAAGTCACTAAGAGGTGTGAGAAAAGTTTGTAACAATGACGACAACAATAGCAAGAAGTTCACTAAAATCTGAGAAAACTCACAATGGTGACATCAATAGCATGGAGTTCACTTACCTTATCCGGCCTGCCATCAGCATCTTTTAACTGTATATATGGTTTTTTCCTAATTCTATTCAAATCCTCATGTAATCCATCTAATAAGAAAGCTAATAGTTCTTGGCAGTCTTGCTGCTGATATCCAGAGAACTGAGGTGCAAATCGTCCTACCTGTGTCTGAAAGAAAAACAAAACCACAAAATCAGATAGACAGGATTCCTTAAAAAGCACACAGTTATTCTCATTATTCATATGTTTACACATGAGAAATTACCTATTTATTACTTATATGCCTCCAGTCAAATTTGTGACACATTTTAATCATCTGAAGATATGTTCCATTTAAAAATCAGTTACCTGATGTATGCAACCCCCTCTGGCGGGGAGAAGCTGTACTACCTTTTAGTTTCAGCATCGTTTTGTAATTTTTTTTGGTTTTTCGAGACAGTGTTTCTCTGTGGTTTTGGAGCTCGTTTTGTAATTTTTGTCTTATAATTATGTTTTATTCTTTATACTTTGTGCTTTCCAGGTAGGCTACTAGTGTATAAAACATTCCCCAAGGACAATGCTAAGGTGTTGGCTAGAGTTCATAAACACAGTGAGTGGTAGTGTACTTTATGGGAAAACACAATTAGATGAATTTTGTTAAGCAATGAGTTATAGTGTTGGTTATGAAAACAGTGCTAATGTGTCAACAGTACAAAATAGGGACTTTTCACACAGATACAGATAGAAGATGAAGAATGCATTGATTAGTTAATGAAAATGTGACCAAAGGCTTGATGGAATCAAATCCTGCATTTTCCCTAGGAATGTGGTTTTGTATTTGTTAATTTAACATTATGAAAAATAACTTTTGGTAAGAATGAAAAATGATTGTATTTATATAGAGTAAGAATAAAGACAAATATACCCACTCTCCACAGACACACAGTTTATTTGTTTTTGTATTTCCAGTAAACATGTGCTAAGTCTTTATCTGGGACAAAACAGACTAACACATGGGCTTTCTAAAAATAGAGCTGGACATGGTAACAAGCCTGTGGTACCAAAACTTAGGAGGCTAACACAGAGGATGCTGGAGTCCAGAAATTTGAGACCAGCCTGGGCAATATAGCAAGAATCCATTGTAAAACAAACAAAAAAAAAAACCCAAGAAAAAAAATACATACATAAAAAAATCTCTCTAAATATATTGATCATTGACTTGTTATTAATCAGCACTTCACTGTTTATCTATGGAATTTGGCATCATTTATATAGATCTTCCTGTAATGACTGGCAGACAGTTAACAAGGGACAGGTTTTCATCCTAGCTATATTAATAGTATATACATTATATATATAGAAATATATCTCTAAAATCATTCTGAAACAACTAAGTTTCAGAAAACAATGACTTGAGAAACAAAATGAAAATATGGTAAAATTTTATATAAGACATTGTGAAACACTGGAGACTTAAAAGCTAGTAACCTTTTACTAAGTCACTAAAGAAAAACTATAAATTTCTCATTTGGCCATTTTTAAAAAAGGACAGTTGGGCGGTGGTGGCACAAGCCTTTAATCCCAGCAGTCAGGAGGCACAGGCTGGTGGATCTCTGTGAGTTTGAAGCCAACTTGGTCTACAGAGTAAGTTCCAAGACTGGCTCTACAGCTACTGAAAAACCCTATCTAGAAAAACCAAAAAACCAAAAACAAATAAACAAAAAACCCTACCAAACAAATGAAAAAGAGAACAAGTCTGATGGTCAAAAGGCACATTACATTTCATCTACAAGTTTCTTTAGTCTTTATAGTACGAGAATTTTTAAATAAGACTTAAAAGGAATATAATCTGAATCATAGAATGAATAAGCTCTGATAATTAATAGGTGTACATGTACATAAAATTTAAAGAGAAAAATATCTAGCAAAATGAAACTGTTGAGGGTTGGTTTGTTTAGAGAAGTCTGCCCAAAGTTTAGAATGTGAAAGAATAAATGCAGAAACAGTCCGATTTATTAACTGCTCCAATATTTTATTTGAATTTGTTCTTAATTACATTTACTTATTGTTTGTGTACACACACGGTGCTCAAAGGACTCATTTATTTTCTTAATCATATATTTAATTTTTTAAATTAATTAATTTATTTATTAAAGATTTCTGCTTTTTTAAGTCTTATTTTATATACGGGAATTTTGTTTGCATTTTCTTTGTGCCTGTGGAAACTACCCTGGAAATGGAGTTACAGATGGTAGGTTGATGGGGGATGTCTTTCTGTATATGTGTTGCTTTTATTGGTTAATGAATAGAGTTGTTTTGGCCAATGGCTTAGCAGAGTAAAGCCAGGTGGGAAATCTGAACAGAGACAGATAGAGAGAGTAGGCAGAGTCGAAGAGACGCCATGTAGCTGCCAAAGGAGAAAGATGCCAGAGCCTTACTGGTAAGCCATGGCCTCATGGTGATACATAGACTAATAGAAATGGGTTAATTTAAGATGTAAGAGCTAGTTAGAAACACGCCTGAGCCATTAGCCAAACTATAATATAGTTTCTGTGTGATTGGGTCAGGGCAGCCAGGAAACGCAAATGCAGTCTCCATTTACAGAGGGTAGCTACTATGTGGGTGCTAGGAACTAAACCCTGGTACCCTGGAAGAGCGGCCAGTGCTCTTGAATGCATAGCCATCTCCAGTTCAGACTCATTTGTTAAGAACTGGTAGCTAATTAACAAGGTATTCTCTAGTAGACGGTCTACGAATGCCACCGGCCTGAAAAGACTATGGCTTACAATAACTGAGTGTGAGATCTAAGAAGTAACCACCTCATACATACACACATCCAAGTGTAAGAACCATTGAAAATATAATTTGCAGATTAGTTTCATTCTGATTTTTTAGAACAATCTACAATAACCATAAGGATAAGCTAGATTACTGAGACTTAATGGCATGCCTGAGGGAAATTCTTTGTATCACATAAAATATTCATGTAGGGTTTCCAGAGTCTGAACCCTTTTAAACCATAATGTCTTTTTATTTGCTCGTCTTATTATTCCTTCCCTCTACTGATAGCCTTATTCATAAAGATTTAATCTTAATTATGAGTGTGTGTGAGTTTGCATGTGAGTGCAAACACCTGTGGAGGTCAGAAGAGGGCATCAAATCCTCTCCAGCTTGAGTTACAGACATTTCTGAATGACCTGATGTTAGTGTTGGCAACTCGTGTGCTAAAAACTCGGGTCCTCTGGAAAAGTTGAAGTGCTCTTAACCCCTGAGACATGCCTCTCCAGCCCGTTTCTAGACATTAAAGAAAACAAAAGCAGAACAAAAAAGTCCTAACCACCCATCCTGTGCTATGTCCTGAAGTTTTGTATCAAATGGGTGGAGACCGAGAGACGATGGAATGGGACTTCCTCCCTTTCACCTGAGGATCCCACTTGCCCTCACCCCAGGGACAGGAGCAGACATGCTGAGAATAAGTTTACCATACCAACCTTAAATGCTCTAGGAGTGACGTAGCTAAATTTTCCAGACCACATCTGCTTGATCAGTTCAGCATATGATTTAGCTATTTCACCTCTCATTCCTAAGGGATTGTCAAAATTCAGTTCTTCTTGGTACTTATCATTGAGGAAATATTCAGTAAGTGGAGGTGTGTTGCTCAAACACTGCAATGAACAAAATATATTTTAAAGTAAAAGTAACCACATACACAATTAAAAACATCAATTTACCAAAACACATACAGAAAAAAAATCAATGGTAACTGTCAAACACTCAAATGAGGCACTCATATTATTCATTTCCCAAGCTTTCAATCATTTACTTAAAGTAAATAAAAATACTAATGTTTGTTGCTGCAAAATCTGCATTAATTTTAACCACAGCAAACTACCTGTTAACTGGGAGAGAAGCTCAGAGTTTTCTTTCCTTCTTTTACTTGATTGGTAGAAATTATGGATTGTCTAATCATCCAGGCACCTGCAAATTAGCCTGAGTAGGTAAAAACTGAGATAGTGTGCACGCGAATAAAAATCACTTAAAAGAGGTACAGATGGTTCGTGGTATCCATGGACTCAAATCAATTAAAAATAGAAAAACATTTGGGGGAAAAAAACCACATTCACACTGACCAAAGTTGTTTCTTGTCATCACTCTTTAGTCAGGACAATGTAAAGGCATTATAAGCAAGCCAGAGATGACTTTAAATCTACAGGAGGAGCTACTCAGGGTATGTGGTAATATAAGCCACATAACAGAAAACACTCTGTGTGTCTGTGGGTTTTCAGACCAATACCTCATGGATACCAGGACGACAACTGTACTCACTGCTTCTGCAGCCAGTGCCTTACCATAAAGGAACAGTTTTCAAACCTGTCGTGTGGCTGGCAGCAGTGTTTAGAAAGGGTAGTGCTGACCAGTAACCTAAAAAGACAAACTTTAGGCAGACCCTGGGTGTGTTCTTTTGATAGCTCTAATAATAATCCAATTTTCTTTTATGAAAATAAAAGCTGTAAAAGTTCTCCAGTCTTAATCTGAATTAATTCCTGAAGAAAAAAAATGGTAGAAACATATCTCCCCCCAATATTTTACCTTATGATGGAATAATTCTAAACTGATGATGTATATAATCTGACCTCAGTAAGAGCCAAGTTACTTTATTAAGGAATGTTTGAATATACAATGTGTCACATACACATACAATCATGTAAGTCGTACAAACGGCCATATATATCTGTTTGTCTTGGAGTCCAGCGACAAAAGTGCTATATAAGAAACCGCTGGTTGCATGTAACTTTTTAAAAAAACCACTTTGTTCAGAGTCTCAATCAATATTCATGGATATCAAAGCTTTGGAGAAATAGTGTGCAACTAAGTTAAATCGGCTTTGGAGCTCTGAAAAGTTCAGCTTGCTGGGTTCATACAGGTAATTTAAATTAAGAGCATATTATGTAGTCTGGTCAAAAGACTAGGTAGGCATATTCCACTTTTAGTTCTTTCAAGTAAATTATGATACTCACTTTTTTTAAAAATCAACTTATGTTTGCTAAATAATCATAATTATCTATAAAATCTAAATGTAGTCTAAATTGGTAGTCTAGCCCCACCCCTCAAGATGTGAGGTGGAAACGTATTAGTATCCTGGCTGGAGCTGACTGTCAGATCCTCCCCTCTTCCTACCTCATTTAAGAGGTTTGAGAATATGGACACCTGCTATGGCTGAGCTCCACCCGTGCTCTTATTGCACTGCACTTCTGGTTGTGAGACAAGATCTTAAGTGGCCCAGGCTGGCCTTGAACTCATTCTGTATCACAAACAGGCCTTGAACTTCTCATTTCTTGCCTTGGTCTCTAGAACAACTATGATTACTGACCACTACTAGGTTTAGTCACTATTTTATGATTCGAGTTGGGCTCTGCAGGTCTTTAGAGTCCTTTACGTTTGCCTACAGTATAGAAACAGGCTTTGTAGTAAGAGAAATACATAGGGAGTTTATAATGTAGACGGTAAGGAAGGGAAAGAATACTGCCTGCTTGTTCTCAAGTCCTTTTATGCTTCAAAATCTTATACTCCACTTGAGTTTCATTTTCTTCTTTTGTAGGACATTTTACTTTCAATTATAAACCCTGCACTGGAGGAAGGGTCAGGCAATAGAGAACACATCAAAACACAGATGTGGCCACCTTGCAGCATCTTTTGATTTACCACAAGTAGGATCAACACAAAACAGAAAATTAGGCTAAGAGGCAGTCACAGCAATATATAACAACTAGCACCAGTTCCAAATCTTCTATTTGATTTGGTCAGGATTACAATAATTAATTATTATACTTATACAAAAAACCAAATTTATAGCATTTCTAAATTGCTAAAAAGTAAGTGGTGCAAACATGAATAATTTCTGAACTTTATTTTTACTAAGTTATTCATGGTTTGTTTTGTTTTGTCTTTTTGAGACAGGGTTTCTCTGTGTAGCTTTGGAGTCTGTCCTGGAACTAGCTCTTGTACAGAGACCATGCTGCCCTCGAACTCAAAGAGATTTGCCTACTTCTGACTCCTCGGTGCTGGGATTAAAGGTGTGCACCACCACTGCCCGGTTCATGTGTATTCTTAACTTATAAGACCTTCCAAATACAAAAGAAAAATTTTAACTCTCTACCAGTGGTCTTTTAACTATGTTTAATTATGTTACTGCCTTGCTATAAAACCTTTAACAGGTTAGAGAGAGGGCTCAGTGATTTAGAGCATTGGCTGTTGTTCTTCTAGAGGTCCTGAGTTCAATTCCCAGCAACCACATGGTGGTTCAAAACCATCTATAGTGAGATTTGATGTCCTCTTCTGACATAAAGTTGTATGAGTAGATAGAGTACTTATAAAAAATAAATCTTAAAAAAAAAGGCTCGGCAGTAGCGGCACACACCCTTAATCCAGCACTTGGAAGGTAGAGGCAGGATAATATCTGTGAGTTCTAGGCCAGTGTGGCCTACAAAGTGAGTCCCAAGACAGATAGGTCTGTTACAAGAACTTGGGGCAACGGGATGATTGGGATACAGGAAGGTTGGATAGGGGAGCAG